>NC_091467.1:3387545-3690045 GCF_027789765.1 Dendropsophus ebraccatus | reverse complement strand
ATACCTGAGGGTAAGGGGACCATGTACCTGCCTTATAGTGACCATATACCTGAGGGTTAGGGGACCATGTACCTGCCTTATAGTGACCATATACTTGAGGGTTAGGGGACCATGTACCTGCCTTATAGTGACCATATACCTGAGGGTTAGGGGACCATGTACCTGCCTTATAGTGACCATATACCTGGGAGTTAGGGGACCATGTACCTGCCTTATAGTGACCATATACCTGGGGGTTAGGGGACCATGTACCTGCCTTATAGTGACCATATACCTGGGAGTTAGAGGACCATGTACCTGCCTTATAGTGACCATATACCTGAGGGTTAGGGGACCATGTACCTGCCTTATAGTGACCATATACCTGGGAGTTAGAGGACCATGTACCTGCCTTATAGTGACCATATACCTGAGGGTAAGGGGACCATGTACCTGCCTTATAGTGACCATATACCTGAGGGTTAGGGGACCATGTACCTGCCTTATAGTGACCATATACCTGGGAGTTAGAGGACCATGTACCTGCCTTATAGTGACCATATACCTGGGAGTTAGAGGACCATGTACCTGCCTTATAGTGACAATATACCTGGGGGTTAGGGGACCATGTACCTGCCTTATAGTGACCATATACCTGAGGGTTAGGGGACCATGTACCTGCCTTATAGTGACCATATACCTGAGGGTTAGGGGACCATGTACCTGCCTTATAGTGACCATATACCTGAGGGTTAGGGGACCATGTACCTGCCTTATAGTGACCATATACCTGAGGGTTAGGGGACCATGTACCTGCCTTATAGTGACCATATACCTGAGGGTTAGGGGACCATGTACCTGCCTTATAGTGACCATATACCTTAGGGTAAGGGGACCATGTACCTGCCTTATAGTGACCATATACTTGAGGGTTAGGGGACCATGTACCTGCCTTATAGTGACCATATACCTGGAAGTTAGAGGACCATGTACCTGCCTTATAGTGACCATATACCTGGGGGTTAGGGGACCATGTACCTGCCTTATAGTGACCATATACCTGAGGGTTAGGGGACCATGTACCTGCCTTATAGTGACCATATACCTGAGGGTTAAGGGACCATGTACCTGCCTTATAGTGACCACATACCTGAGGGTTAGGGGACCATGTACCTGCCTTATAGTGACCATATACCTGGGAGTTAGGGGACCATGTACCTGCCTTATAGTGACCATATACCTGGGGGTTAGGGGACCATGTACCTGCCTTATAGTGACCATATACCTGAGGGTTAGGGGACCATGTACCTGCCTTATAGTGACCATATACCTGAGGGTTAGGGGACCATGTACCTGCCTTATAGTGACCATATACCTGAGGGTTAAGGGACCATGTACCTGCCTTATAGTGACCACATACCTGAGGGTTAGGGGACCATGTACCTGCCTTATAGTGACCATATACCTGGGAGTTAGGGGACCATGTACCTGCCTTATAGTGACCATATACCTGGGGGTTAGGTATCTGTCTGTTACCCGAGTATATAGGTATATAATGTTGGCCCGGTGTGTATGATGGACCAGATAGAAGCAGTGTATGAAGGCAGATTAGCAAGGCTGGGACATATATACTTACAGCTATATACTGGGGGTTATACAGTCTCCTGGATGGCGTCTGCGGAGGATTTGTCACTACCAGCCACTAGATTATCACCATCTGACTAGATTCCGCTGTCACTCTCCCCATTTATCCCTGTCAGGCGTTTACTCCTTCGCACTTATGAAATTTGTCGCTATCAATATAAATCTCCTCGGTGCGTTCCAGCTGTCACCAGCGGCTGTACGTGATGCTAAACCTCCAGTGGCAGAATGTGCCAGTCCGCTGAGTCCGCAGTCCCAGAAACCCTTGGGCTATATTCACACTGCGTATATGTCCGGCTGGCCGGCTACATACGGACCGCGAACTTACGCCCAAAGTCTACTTACGCTTCCCGAGCGCCCTACGTAGCCATCTGACAGCGGTCTTTTACTTGGAAATCTTCGCCTAGCCCCGGACACCCCACAGAACCTTTTGGATCGGCACAAAAAGCTGCAAAAATAAAGAAATCACCACTACGTACGGGACCGCATGTTACGCTACGGGCATTTTTGTCCTCATACAATGGTCTGGTTCATTTTTTACGCGGCCGCGTACGATCCGGCCGTAAGTTCGTACGTAGTGTGAACTTTGCAGCCGTACATCGTATACTTTCCATTATACGCAAACTACGTAAGTCTCCGGCCGCTTATTCACGGAACGCGCTACGGCCGGAAACTTACATAGTGTGAACATAGCCTTGTAGTGTATGACAGCTATGCATCATGAGGGAGTCCAGGGTCCGTCAGCTGCGTCATCGGTGTACGGCGGCTTATGTCTCTGAGCCGTCTACTCAGGGCTGGCTTCACTATAGATATATATATATATATATATATATATATATATATGTAGTACAGCCATTTGTCATAGCATTATAACAGTAAAGCCAGTAACCCCCTTAGTATATCATGATAGGGACGTCTGTTGGGGGGATATATAGGGCGCAGTGCACACTGTTCTTGAAGTTGATGTTGTTGATGTTAGAAGCATAAGGGCCCAATAGTGATGTATAGAGGCCACGGTGGGGGTATGTCCAGAACGGCCGATCCTAAGGGTAGAGGGTTGTCCAACCAGAAGGTTCCAAGAAGAGCAAACAGGGGCAGGGTGATGTACGCTTGGATTGTATAATAGGATTGTATATTAGGATTATATAATAGTATTGTATATTAGGATTGTATATTAGGATTGTATGTTAGGATTATATATTAGGATTATATATTAGGATTGTATATTAGGATTGTATATTAGGATTATATATTAGGATTGTATAATAGGATTATATATTAGGATTGTATATTAGGATTGTATATTAGGATTGTATATTAGGATTATATATTAGGATTATATATTAGGATTATATATTAGGATTGTATATTAGGATTGTATATTAGGATTGTATATTAGGATTATATATTAGGATTATATATTAGGATTATATATTAGGATTGTATATTAGGATTATATATTAGGATTGTATATTAGGATTATATATTAGGATTATATATTAGGATTATATATTAGGATTGTATATTAGGATTATATATTAGGATTATATATTAGGATTGTATATTAGGATTATATATTAGGATTGTATATTAGGATTGTATAATAGGATTATATATTAGGATTGTATATTAGGATTGTATATTAGGATTGTATATTAGGATTGTATATTAGGATTATATATTAGGATTGTATATTAGGATTGTATATTAGGATTATATATTAGGATTGTATATTAGGATTGTATAATAGTATTATATATAAGGATTGTATAATAGGATTGTATAATAGTATTATATATAAGGATTGTATAATAGGATTGTATAATAGTATTATATATAAGGATTGTATATTAGGATTGTATAATAGTATTATATATAAGGATTATATAATAGGATTGTATACTAGGATTGTATATTAGGATTATATATTAGGATTGTATATTAGGATTATATAATAGGATTGTATACTAGGATTGTATATTAGGATTATATATTAGGATTGTATATTAGGATTGTATATTAGGATTGTATATTAGGATTATATATTAGGATTGTATATTAGGATTATATAATAGGATTGTATACTAGAATTGTATATTAGGATTATATATTAGGATTGTATATTAGGATTGTATATTAGGATTGTATATTAGGATTATATATTAGGATTGTATATTAGGATTATATATTAGGATTGTATATTAGGATTGTATATTAGGATTATATATTAGGATTGTATATTAGGATTATATATTAGGATTATATATTAGGATTATATATTAGGATTGTATATTAGGATTATATATTAGGATTATATATTAGGATTGTATATTAGGATTGTATATTAGGATTATATATTAGGATTGTATATTAGGATTATATAATAGGATTGTATAATTGGATTATATATTAGGATTGTATATTAGGATTGTATATTAGGATTATATATTAGGACGGTTTGTTTTCTATCTTTGTTGTCTCTCTGATAATCCAGATATACAGACAGTATACAGGAGCGCAGGGTCTCCTCCTAGGGGTAAAGGTTACAGACAAATCATTTCCAGGATTTTTCCATCGCTTTCTGCGTCTCTTCTCCTATAAGAAAACATTGAGGTTGCGTCAGTTGTAGGTTTTACTGCAAATCCTGCATTATTAAGGGCACAAGGTCTCCATATACGTCTCCATATACGTGTAAGATCATTACAGTATACAGTATACAGTACTCAGAAGTGACAGGGTTTGTCATAGTGTGCCACTTTGTTGATGATACCATTGGATACACAAGTATTCCACAACGGGACAATGCAGATCTCCTGAGTGATCATATCCTTGTGTCAGGGAGGTAACAATAGCGTCCGCCCTCTGCTATACAGCCACCACTTACCATAACCAGAGCACAGTTGTAATGTGATCACACGAGCACCGAGCCGGACAGAAACAAGAGCAAACATACAGACAAAAGACTTCTGGAATGGAGATGACTCAGAATCCTGATATATTTCACCATACAATGGGAACGCTTAGAGACACCTGACATTTCTCAATGGAGCTGCTTGCTTTTCATTACTTGTAAATTGCCAAGTGTTATCAACTCATCAGAAGATGGAAGAGACTGACAAAATGCTCCAAATTGTCAGGCCCATCACTTAAAATTCCACTTCAAGTATTTCGCTGCCCCTCTGAGCACTTATCGAATACTTCCTGAGAAGAAGCATGAAGACAACCCCCGATACCGTCCATAGTCACCGAGCTGGATGACACCACCAATGGCTTCTTACTCAGAAAGGCAGAATATTCCTAGAGGAAAAGGCTCTATTATATAAAGCGATCAACTAATCTCTCTTCATGCTGTCATTACGTATCTATACAGCATATGGATTCTGGGACTTTCTGAACTACACATGGACTTATAGTTACCCAGTAACCACCCATCTTATAACATTGCTGCCTCCGTAACACTGTGTGAGGGGCTTAAAGTGTCCCTGTCCTCACAACTTTCTAAATCAGCAGGGGGTGTGTATAAAGAAGGTTTGCAATTTACATTATTATTATTATTTTATAAATGTCATGTTTTATAACAAAGCTATACTTATTGTATCCAGGTATAGGTGTTATATAGCAGCCTTCAGGAGACTGGACCTGGATATAGTAAGTATAGCTGTTATATAGCTGCCATCAGGAGACTGGACCTGGATACAGTAAGTATAGCTGTTATATAGCAGCCTTCAGGAGACTGGACCTGGATACAGTAAGTATAGCTGTTATATAGCTGCCTTCAGAAGACTGGACCTGGATACAGTAAGTATAGCTGTTATATAGCAGCCTTCAGGAGACTGGACCTGGATACAGTAAGTATAGCTGTTATATAGCTGCCTTCAGAAGACTGGACCTGGATACAGTAAGTATAGCTGTTATATAGCAGCCTTCAGGAGACTGGACCTGGATACAGTAAGTATAGCTGTTATATAGCTGCCTTCAGGAGACTGGACCTGGATACAGTAAGTATAGCTGTTATATAGCTGCCTTCAGCAGACTGGACCTGGATACAGTAAGTATAGCTGTTATATAGCAGCCTTCAGGAGACTGGACCTGGATACAGTAAGTATAGCTGATATATATCAGCCTTCAGGAGACTGGACCTGGATACAGTAAGTATAGCTGTTATATAGTTGCCTTCAGGAGACTGGACCTGGATACAGTAAGTATAGCTGTTATATAGCTGCCTTCAGGGGACTGGACCTGGATACAGTAAGTATAGCTGGTATATAGCAGCCTTCAGGAGACTGGACCTGGATACAGTAAGTATAGCTGTTATATAGCAGCCTTCAGGGGACTGGACCTGGATACAGTAAGTATAGCTGCTATATAGCAGCCTTCAGGAGACTGGACCTGGAGACAGTAAGTATAGCTGTTATATAGCAGCCTTCATGAGACTGGACCTGGATACAGTAAGTATAACTGGTATATAGCAGCCTTCAGGAGACTGGACCTGGATACAGTAAGTATAACTGGTATATAGCTGCCTTCAGGAGACTGGACCTGGATACAGTAAGTATAACTGGTATATAGCTGCCTTCAGGAGACTGGACCTGGATACAGTAAGTATAGCTGGTATATAGCAGCAGTTATATATACATGTCCGATCAGGTTATTTTCAGCCCTGCCAGCCATGTAACTGTGAGACGTCCCTAGTTTCTCCGCATTTGTTGATGAGGAATCCTGTGAAGTGTCTTTATTACGTGTCACTCCGGTGTGATATCAGAACATACAGGACATTATCCTGCAGGCAGTGCTGCTTTCTATTGAAGTGCCTTTGCTTCTCCAGATAGCAGGAAATGTTCCTGTGACTATGCCCATTCCACAAACACACATCCCTGCCCCCACAAGGCCTCCTCAGCCCCAAGAAAAGGCTCTGATTTTGGTGTTGTTGTTTTTTTTTTAGCTACAAGGCAATAAACTTGGAACAAAGAAGAAATGACGTCACAGCTCTGCACCTTGTAATGAGCTGCATAGAGATGACAGACGGGTGTCCACCTGAAGAATGTGGCAGCAGAACAACAACAAGCAGAGCGCAGTATGCCAGACCATTATTATAGAGATCACAGACCGCCGAGATACCGCTCCTCCATGTGTGACCCATCATCATACATCTGGGATGGAAGGAGGATATAATACACCGAGATACTGCTCCTCCATGTGTGACCCATCATTATACATCTGGGATGGAAGGAGGATATAACACACCGAGATACTGCTCCTCCATGTGTGACCCATCATCATACATCTGGGATGGCGGCTGATATCACCCAGACCACCGAGATACCCCTACTCCATGTGTGACCCATCATCATACATCTGGGATGGCGGCTGATATCACCCAGGCCACCGAGATACCCCTACTCCATGTGTGACCCATCATCATACATCTGGGATGGCGGCTGATATCACCCAGACCACCGAGATACCCCTACTCCATGTGTGACCCATCATCATACATCTGGGATGGCGGCTGATATCACCCAGGCCACCGAGATACCCCTACTCCATGTGTGACCCATCATCATACATCTGGGATGGCGGCTGATATCACCCAGGCCACCGAGATACCCCTACTCCATGTGTGACCCATCATCATACATCTGGGATGGCAGCTGATATCACCCAGACCACCAAGATACCCCTACTCCATGTGTGACCCATCATCATACATCTGGGATGGCGGCTGATATCACCCAGGCCACCGAGATACCCCTACTCCATGTGTGACCCATCATCATACATCTGGGATGGCGGCTGATATCACCCAGGCCACCGAGATACCCCTACTCCATGTGTGACCCATCATCATACATCTGGGATGGCGGCTGATATCACCCAGGCCACTGAGATACCCCTACTCCATGTGTGACCCATCATCATACATCTGGGATGGCAGCTGATATCACCCAGACCACCGAGATACCCCTACTCCATGTGTGACCCATCATCATACATCTGGGATGGCGGCTGATATCACCCAGGCCACCGAGATACCCCTACTCCATGTGTGACCCATCATCATACATCTGGGATGGCGGCTGATATCACCCAGACCACTGAGATACCCCTACTCCATGTGTGACCCATCATCATACATCTGGGATGGCGGCTGATATCACCCAGGCCACCGAGATACCCCTACTCCATGTGTGACCCATCATCATACATCTGGGATGGCGGCTGATATCACCCAGACCACCGAGATACCCCTACTCCATGTGTAACCAATCATCATACATCTGGGATGGCGGCTGGTATCACACAGACCACTGAGATACCCTCACTCCATGTGTGACCCATCATCATACATCTGGGATGGCGGCTGATATCACCCAGGCAACCGAGATACCCCTACTCCATGTGTGACCCATCATCATACATCTGGGATGGCGGCTGATATCACCCAGGCCACCGAGATACCCCTACTCCATGTGTGACCCATCATCATACATCTGGGATGGCGGCTGATATCACCCAGACCACCGAGATACCCCTACTCCATGTGTGACCCATCATCATACATCTGGGATGGCGGCTGATATCACCCAGGCCACCGAGATACCCCTACTCCATGTGTGACCCATCATCATACATCTGGGATGGCGGCTGATATCACCCAGGCCACCGAGATACCCCTACTCCATGTGTGACCCATCATCATCCATCTGGGATGGCGGCTGGTATCACACAGACCACTGAGATACCCCTACTCCATGTGTGACCCATCATCATACATCTGGGATGGCGGCTGGTATCACACAGACCACTGAGTACCCTCACTCCATGTGTGACCCATCATCATACATCTGGGATGGCGGCTGATATCACCCAGGCCACCGAGATACCCCTACTCCATGTGTGACCCATCATCATACATCTGGGATGGCGGCTGATATCACCCAGGCCACCGAGATACCCCTACTCGATGTGTGACCCATCATCATACATCTGGGATGGCGGCTGATATCACCCAGACCACTGAGATACCCCTACTCCATGTGTGACCCATCATCATACATCTGGGATGGCGGCTGATATCACCCAGGCCACCGAGATACCCCTACTCCATGTGTGACCCATCATCATACATCTGGGATGGCGGCTGATATCACCCAGGCCACCGAGATACCCCTACTCCATGTGTGACCCATCATCATCCATCTGGGATGGCGGCTGGTATCACACAGACCACTGAGATACCCCTACTCCATGTGTGACCCATCATCATACATCTGGGATGGCGGCTGATATCACCCAGGCCACCGAGATACCCCTACTCCATGTGTGACCCATCATCATACATCTGGGATGGCGGCTGATATCACCCAGGCCACCGAGATACCCCTACTCCATGTGTGACCCATCATCATACATCTGGGATGGCGGCTGATATCACCCAGGCCACCGAGATACCCCTACTCCATGTGTGACCCATCATCATACATCTGGGATGGCGGCTGATATCACCCAGGCCACTGAGATACCCCTACTCCATGTGTGACCCATCATCATACATCTGGGATGGCCGCTGATATCACCCAGGCCACTGAGATACCCCTACTCCATGTGTGACCCATCATCATCCATCTGGGATGGCGGCTGATATCACCCAGGCAACCGAGATACCCCTACTCCATGTGTGACCCATCATCATCCATCTGGGATGGCGGCTGATATCACCCAGGCCACCGAGATACCCCTACTCCATGTGTGACCCATCATCATACATCTGGGATGGCGGCTGATATCACCCAGACCACTGAGATACCCCTACTCCATGTGTGACCCATCATCATCCATCTGGGATGGCGGCTGATATCACCCAGACCACTGAGATACCCCTACTCCATGTGTGACCCATCATCATCCATCTGGGATGGCGGCTGATATCACCCAGGCCACCGAGATACCCCTACTCCATGTGTGACCCATCATCATACATCTGGGATGGCGGCTGATATCACCCAGGCCACTGAGATACCCCTACTCCATGTGTGACCCATCATCATACATCTGTGATGGCGGCTGATATCACCCAGGCCACCGAGATACCCCTACTCCATGTGTGACCCATCATCATCCATCTGGGATGGCGGCTGATATCACCCAGGCCACCGAGATACCCCTACTCCATGTGTGACCCATCATCATACATCTGGGATGGCGGCTGGTATCACACAGACCACTGAGTACCCTCACTCCATGTGTGACCCATCATCATACATCTGGGATGGCGGCTGATATCACCCAGGCCACCGAGATACCCCTACTCCATGTGTGACCCATCATCATACATCTGGGATGGCGGCTGATATCACCCAGGCCACCGAGATACCCCTACTCCATGTGTGACCCATCATCATACATCTGGGATGGCGGCTGATATCACCCAGACCACTGAGATACCCCTACTCCATGTGTGACCCATCATCATACATCTGGGATGGCGGCTGATATCACCCAGCAGATGAAGCTTTATGACCCCCAGAGCTGGGAGGATCCAAATAAAGCGAGCTCTTTGTAAATATAATAAAACTATTGTTTAGTCTGATTGTTTCATTCCTCCATCCTCACCATTCTGCGCTCAGGATCTTATTGCAGCAATAAACTGTCTAGACAGCAATTAACAAAAGTGTTTTTCCCCTTTAGATGTTTAATGTCCTATTGTGTCCATCAGATTCTGGGGATTCCACTCGGCCTTTGCTTATTTGCTTCAGTGTCAGAGATTGTTACATATTCACAGAGCAAAGTAATACAGTCAGGAAGGTACTGCTAAGTGGCATCGCAAGACGCACAAGTACAATGTATATATGTATACACACTGTATAAGACACACAAGTACAATATATATATGTATACACACTGTATAAGACACACAAGTACAATATATATATGTATACACACTGTATAAGACACACAAGTACAATATATATATGTATACACACTGTATAAGACACACAAGTACAATATATATATGTATACACACTGTATAAGACACACAAGTACAATATATATATGTATACACACTGTATAAGACACACAAGTACAATATATATATGTATACACACTGTATATTTCGCTATATAAGACGCCCCCCTGGTTTAGACAACTGATAACAGGAAAAGAAAAATATTTCATGCTAATTAAACACCCCTGGTGGTCTAAGGCAGTGAAGGGGTCAAAGTTTATTGAAACGACAGGTCTACTTTAAAACTCTTCATGACATCAATATAGAGACATGGGGGAGATTTATCAAACTGGTGTAAAGTAGAACTGGCTTAGTTGCCCCTTAGTTGGCTTAGTTACCCCTTATTTGGCTTAGTTGCCCCTTAGTTGGCTTAGTTGCCCCTTAGTTGGCTTAGTTGCCCCTTATTTGGCTTAGTTCCCCTTAGTTGGCTTAGTTGCCCCTTAGTTGGCTTAGTTACCTCTTATTTGGCTTAGTTGCCCCTTAGTTGGCTTAGTTGCCCCTTAGTTGGCTTAGTTGCCCCTTATTTGGCTTAGTTCCCCTTAGTTGGCTTAGTTGCCCCTTAGTTGGCTTAGTTACCTCTTATTTGGCTTAGTTGCCCCTTAGTTGGCTTAGTTGCCCCTTAGTTGGCTTAGTTGCCCCTTAGTTGGCTTAGTTACCTCTTATTTGGCTTAGTTGCCCCTTATTTGGCTTAGTTGCCCCTTAGTTGGCTTAGTTGCCCCTTAGTTGGCTTAGTTGCCCCTTAGTTGACTTAGTTGCCCCTTAGTTGGCTTAGTTGCCCCTTAGTTGGCTTAGTTGGGGCTCTTTCTTGTGTAGTATTTAAAGGCTCAACAAACTGGTTGACAACCGCACACTCCAATGCAACCACTGGGCACAGAACTATTGGAAGAAGGAACAGCAATATGGTCACCGCAGCTCGTGTAACACATAAAGTGCAAACAGCGGCCTGGATCCCGCCAGCTAACACACAACTCCCTTTAGATCAGCAGCGCAGACGACTCGTATAAGAGTTATTCATGTTACCTGTAATTTCAGTCGTCTGCGCTGCTGATCTAAAGGGAGTTGTGTGTTAGCTGGCGGGATCCAGGCCGCTGTTTGCACTTTATACATCACTATACACAAGCAGCTCGATTACATAGAGACACACACATAGTACTGCCACATACCCACAGACACACACACTTACATCTACTACATCACCATCTATCTATCTATCTATCTATCTCCTATCTATCTATCTCCCATCTATCTATCTATCTATCTATCTATCTATCTATCTATCTATCTATCTATCTATCTCCTATCTATCTATCTCCTATCTATCTATCTATCTATCTATCTATCTATCTATCTATCTATCTCCTATCTATCTATCTCCTATCTATCTATCTATCTATCTATCTCCTATCTATCTATCTCCTATCTATCTATCTATCTATCTCCTATCTATCTATCTATCTATCTATCTCCTATCTATCTATCTATCTATCTATCTATCTATCTATCTATCTATCTCCTATCTATCTCCTATCTATCTATCTATCTATCTATCTATCTATCTATCTATCTATCTCCTATCTATCTATCTATCTATCTATCTATCTATCTATCTCCTATCTATCTATCTCCTATCTATCTATATCTATCTCCTATCTATCTATCTATCTATCTATCTATCTATCTATCTATCTACCTATCTATCTCCTATCTATCTCCTATCTATCTATCTCCTATCTATCTATCTATCTCCTATCTATCTCCTATCTATCTATCTATCTATCTCCTATCTATCTATCTATCTATCTATCTATCTATCTATCTATCTATCTATCTATCTATCTCCTATCTATCTATCTCCTATCTATCTCCTATCTATCTATCTATCTATCTATCTATCTATCTATCTATCTATCTATCTATCTATCTCCTATCTATCTCCTATCTATCTATCTATCTATCTATCTATCTCCTATCTATCTATCTATCTATCTATCTCCTATCCATCTATCTATCTATCTATCTATCTATCTCCTATCTATCTATCTATCTATCTATCTATCTATCTATCTATCTATCTCCTATCTATCTATCTATCTATCTATCTATCTATCTATCTCCTATCTATCTATTATCTATCTATCTATCTCCTATCTATCTATCTATCTATCTATCTATCTATCTCCTATCTATCTATCTATCTATCTATCTATCTATCTATCTATCTATCTCCTATCTATCTATCTATCTATCTATCTATCTATCTATCTCCTATCTATCTATCTATCTATCTATCTATCTATCTATCTATCTATCTCTTTTCATTTATCTCGTACCTGGCTAATATCTATCTTTCCTTTCTCCATCACATACTATCTGTAACAATGAAGGGAATGGCAGATGATTGCTACTAGTTGTTTGGCACTAGATGGGTATATTACTGGTCTCCGGTATGTAACAAGTTATAACCCTGCACCCCTTGTGCTCTCCCTTCTGTGCACCGCCTGTGCTCTCCCCCCGTGTTCCCCTGTTCTTCCTGTGTGTTCCCCCTTTGCGCTCCCCCTGTGCACCCCTTGTTCTCCCCCTGTGCTCTCACTGTGCTCCCCCTCTGCACCCCCTGTGTTCCCCGTGCTCCCCTTATCCTTCCCCTGTGCACCCCATGTCCTTCGCCTGTGCACTCCCTTGTGCTCCCCCTGTGCACTCCCTGTGTTTCCCCTTTGCACTCCCTGTTCTCCCCCTGTTCCTCCTGTGCTTCCCCTGTACGCTTCCTGTGTTCCCTCTGTGCTCCTCCTGTGCACCCCGTGTCCTCCCCCTGTGCTCTTCCTGTTCTCCCCCTGTTCCTCCGGTGCTCCCCCTGTCCGGCGCTCCCTGTGTTTCATCTGTGCTCCCCCTGTGCGCTCCCTGTGCACTCCTTGTGCTCTCCCTGTTCTCCCCCTGTGCACTGCCTTTTCCTCCTGTACTCCCCCTGTGTGCTCCCTATGCTCTCCCTGTGTTCCATTTGTGCTTCCCCTCTGTGCTTCCTGTGTTCCCCTGTGTGCTCCCTATGCTCCCCCTGTGTGCTCCCTGTGTTCCCTCTGTGCTCCACCTCTGTGCTCCCTGTGTTTCCCCTGTGCTCCCACTTTGTGCTTCCCCTGTGTGCTCCCTGTGCTCTCCTTGTGTTCCCTCTGTGTGCCCAGTGTGCTCCCTGTGTTCCCTCTGTGCTCCCTTTGCTCCCCCTCTGTGCTTACTGTGCTCCCTCTCTGTGCTCCCTGAGTTTCCCCTGTGCTTACCCTGTCTGCTCCGTGTTCCCCCTGTGTGCTCTCTGTGTTCCCCCTGTGCTTCCCCGTGTTTTTCTATGTGCTCCGCGTTCCCCCATGTGCTCCCTGTGTTCCCCCTGTGCGCTCCCTGTGTTCTGCTTGTGTTCCCCCTGTGTGCTCCCTGTGTTCCCCCTATGCGCTCCCTGTGCTCCGGTTGTGCTCCCCCTGTGTTGCCTCTGTGCATTCCCTGTGCGCTCCCTATGTTTCCCCTGTGCACCCCTGTCCGCTCCCTGTGTTCCCCCTGTGTGCTACCTGTGTTCTCCCTGTGTTCCCCCTGTGCTCCTCCTGTGTTCCCCCTGTGCTCCTCCTGTGCTCCCCCTGTGTTCCACTTGTGCTCCCCGTGTTCCCCCTGTGCGCTCCCTGTGTTCCCTCTGTGCTCTATATGTGTTCCCTCTGTGCTCCATGTGTGTTCCCCCCGTGTGCTCCCTGTGTTCCCCATGTGCTCCTCCTGTTTCCCCTGTGCTTCTCCTGTGCTCCCCCTGTGTTCCCTCTATGCTCCCCCTGTGTTCCCTCTGTGCTCCCCCTGTGTTCCACTTGTGCTCTCCCTGTGTTCCCCCTGTGCACTCCCTGTGTTCCCTCTGTGCGCTCCCTGTGTTCCCTCTGTGCGCTCCCTGTGTTCCCTCTGTGTGCTCCCTGTGTTCCCCGTTTCCCCTGTGCTCCTCCTGTGCTCCCCCTGTGTTCCACTTATGCTCCCCCTGTGTTTCCTCTGTGCTCCCCCTGTGTTCTCCCTGTATTCAACCTGTGCGCTCCCCCTGTGTGCTCCCTGTGCTTCTCCTGTGCTCCCCGTGTTCCACTTCTGCTCCCCCTGTGTTCCCTGTGTGCTCCCCCTGTGTCCTCCCTGTGTTCCCCCTGTGCGCTCCCTGTGTTCCCTCTGTGCTCCTCCTGTGCTTCCTGTGTTCCACTTGTGCTCCCCTGTGTTCCCTCTGTGCTCCCCCTGTGTTCCCTCTTTGCTCCCCTTGTGTGCTCCGTGTTCCCACTGTGTCCTCCCTGTGCGCTCCCTCTGTTCCCCCTGTGTTCCCCCTTAGCGCTCCCTGTGTTCCCTTTGTTCCCTCTGTGCTCCGTGTTCCCCGTGTGCTCTCTGTGTTCCCCCTGTGTGCTCCCTGTGTTCCCTCTGTGCTCCCCGTGTGTTCCCTCTGTGCTCCCCCTGTGTGTTCCCTCTGTGCTCCCACTGTGTGCTCCCCCTGTGTGTTCCCTATGTGCTTCCCCTGTGTGTTCCTTCTGTGCTCCCCCTGTGTTCCCTCTGTGCTCCCCCTGTGTGTTCCCTCTGTGCTTCCCCTGTGTGTTCCCTCTGTGCTTCCCCTGTGTGTTCCCTCTGTGCTCCATATGTTCCCTCTGTGCTCCCCCTGTGTGTTCCCTGTGTGCTTGTGTGCTCCCCATGTGCCCCCCCTGTGCGTTCCGTGTTCCCTCTGTGCTCCCCCTGTGTCCTTCCTGTGTTCCCCCTGTGTGCTCCCTGTGTTCCCTCTGTGCTCCCCCTGTGTTCCCCCTTTGTTCCCTCTGTGATCCCTGTGTTCCCCCTGTGTCCTTCCTCTGTTCCCCCAGTGTGCTCCCTGTGTCCCCCCTGTGCACTCCCTGTGCTCCCCCTGAGCGCTCCCTGTGTTCCCCCTGTGTGCTTCCTGTGCGCTCCCCGTGTGCTCCCTGTTTTCCCCCTGTGTCCTCCCCCTGTGCCCCCCCCCCCCCCCGTGCTCATTGCTCATACAGTGTCTGCCGGCTTCACACTCAGTAAGTCTTATTTACTCGCTGTAGATATTACTGTATTCTTGACTCCGTTCTTTATTGGGCACTTTTCATCCTGTAATATGATGCTGATCCTTCTGATGCCATCATCATTTCTTTTCACTGACTCGGTGGATCCCCCTCCTGTGCCCGGCCATCACCCCACATTAAAGGGGGGGGCTTTTAATCGGACCTCAGGTTTGCCGTGTTGTCGTGGTGACAGGACCCTGAACCCCATTCATACCCAGCATTAAGCACAGCAGAAGCGTATTGTACTCCACAAATACATCGCTCCCATCTGCACTTAACGCTTCACTTTCCTTTCTCTAATTTCCACAGCAAAGCGATTAATCCCCCCGGAGTGTTTGCTGCCCTGACAATCACTCTGATGGGGAACATTATGGAGCAGATGAGTGCAACACTACACACTGAAAAGGAGAAGAATGGGAAGCTAATAGTGGCCGCCATCCTGGTTATTAGAGAGGTCGCATGGAATTGTGCTATATACTGTATATATATATATATATATATATATATATATATATATATATATATGCATCCCACTGCTAGCAAATAACCGGGCCGCAGGAATCCCCACCAGTTGTTTCACTATACACCTAATACATGAGCACAGCAAGCTATTGGTATTGTAAAGCTAATGGCAGGACTGAGAAGAGAAGCAGCCACCCATAGGGACTGTGGCTCTGATATATAACAAAGTGTCAAGAAATAACATATAGATATAAACATAAGGGCAACATAAAACATCAAATACAAAACAATAAACTTCCTGACATGGCCAAAGGTGGCAGCAGAGAGCACTGTGGAAGTCCGGAGAGAATACACCACTTCCTGCAGGACATACAACAGCTGATAACTACTGGAAGACTGGAGATTTTTACATTGAAGTAAATTACACATCTGTATAACTTTCTGAATAGAGTTGATTTTTATGAAGTGCCTCTCCAGCATAAGACAGAGGAGACTGAGTGCTGATACCAGAATGATGCTTTAAAGGGGTTATCCAGGATTATCCAAAACCAATGTCACCCCTGTCCTCAGGTTGTGTGCGGTATTACATCTCATCCACATCCGTTCACCTCACTGATACTAAGCTGGAATACCCCAAACTGAAGACAAGAGTGACAATATGTCTGGAAGAAAGCAACTGTGTGTAATTCTCAATAATTCTTTTGAGCATTTATCTGATTGGTCAATATGTTTCCCATTCTTGCATGTATCTGCTTGTAACATGTTTCTGATCATTACATGCACTCTGTTACTCCCCAGCACTCTCTGTTACTCCCCAGCACTCTCTGTTACTCCCCAGCACTCTCTGTTACTCCCCAGCACCCTCTGTTACTCCCCAGCACTCTCTGTTACTCCCCAGCACTCTGTTACTCCCCAGCACTCTCTGTTACTCCCCAGCACTCTCTGTTACTCCCCAGCACTCTCTGTTACTCCCCAGCACTCTCTATCTCTCACACTCCCCAGCACTCTCTGTTACTCCCCAGCACTCTCTGTTACTCCCCAGCACTCTCTGTTACTCCCCAGCACTCTCTGTTACTCCCCAGCACCCTCTGTTACTCCCTAGCACTCTCTGTTACTCCCCAGCACCCTCTGTTACTCCCCAGCACTCTCTGTTACTCCTCAGCACTCTCTGTTACTCCTCAGCACTCTGTTACTCCCCAGCACTCTCTGTTACTCCCCAGCACCCTCTGTTACTCCCCAGCACTCTCTGTTACTCCTCAGCACTCTCTGTTACTCCCCAGCACTCTGTTACTCCCCAGCACTCTCTGTTACTCCCCAGCACTCTCTGTTACTCCTCAGCACTCTCTGTTACTCCTCAGCACTCTCTGTTACTCCCCAGCACTCTCTGTTACTCCCCAGCACTCTCTGTTACTCCTCAGCACTCTCTGTTACTCCCCAGCACTCTCTGTTACTCCCCAGCACTCTCTGTTACTCCTCAGCACTCTGTTACTCCCCAGCACTCTCTGTTACTCCCCAGCACTCTCTGTTACTCCTCAGCACTCTCTGTTACTCCCCAGCACTCTCTGTTACTCCCCAGCACTCTCTGTTACTCCTCAGCACTCTCTGTTACTCCCCAGCACTGTCTGTTACTCCTCAGCACTCTCTGTTACTCCCCAGCACTCTCTGTTACTCCTCAGCACTCTCTGTTACTCCTCAGCACTCTCTGTTACTCCCCAGCACTCTCTGTTACTCCTCAGCACTCTCTGTTACTCCCCAGCACTCTGTTACTCCCCAGCACTCTCTGTTACTCCCCAGCACTCTCTGTTACTCCCCAGCACTCTCTGTTACTCCCCAGCACTCTCTGTTACTCCTCAGCACTCTCTGTTACTCCCCAGCACTCTCTGTTACTCCCCAGCACTCTCTGTTACTCCTCAGCACTCTCTATCTCTCACACTCCCCAGCTCTCCCTAGCATTCTCTAGCACTCTCCGTCACCTCCTGGCACTTGGGATAGTGTAATCACAGATGGCCAGAGTGGTGTAGTGACCCTCCCGGACTCGGAACTGCCACTCACAGAAAGGGGAATTGTCTTAAGGCTGTAGTGTATGCTGTGTTGGTGTGAGGCGAAGAATCACAGAGTCTCTTTAGCATAAATAGTCTTGGTTTTACTTGAAAGGTACTTGTGTGCAGCAAGACATACAGCTGTGCAGTGACAAGATATGTTACACTTAACAGTTCCCTTGATAAAGCACTAGATAATGCACTTGATAATACGATAACCAGTTCTGTAGAATAGAGTGAGGAGGACAGTAGTGCTGACTGAGTAGCCTGTTGAAGAATACAAAGAAGCAAAAAGGAGGATGTTGTGAGTCTCAACCCAAGTAGTACTGTGCGCTGGAGGATGAGGTAGAAGAATACTTAGAAGAAGAAGAAAATACTTGTGCCCGTGTATTGACCTTTGGGTCTTTATGCCCACTAGATTTGGCCGAACCGTCCTAGAGGGTGACACAAGGCCCAGGCCTTGTTACCTAGGATGAGCGGAATGCTGAGGGTTCCCTGCTAACAACCGCGCTGCGAGATAGAGTTTATAGGCTTTGCGCAACTGTGCTCTATCAAAATCAGTTCCCAGCCTACTGCTGCCTCTGCATACTGTCCTGCTCTGTGACTCTCCTAGTCCACAGCGTGGGTTAAGGTTATCTCCAACTTGTCCTCTCTTGAAGGGATTTTAACACTGCATAGTGTTGTGTAACATCACTGAGAAACTGTTAGCTGTGTCCTGTCTGACGTCCTACCCATACGGGGCTCTGACTAAGACTGACTCTTGAGGGTACGGGACCTGGCAGAGGGCCAGGGCCCAGAGAGGACCAATAAAGAGAGCTGTCTTGCTTGCGTCCTTCCTCTACAACGTCCAACACGAAAAAGACCCATGCTCTTCCTCCACCCATGTGACCTACTTCTCCAGTGTATCTAAAGTGCGCTGTGAATGGGTGACGAGTGCAAACAGAAGAAGTAAAGAGAGAGGTGATAGGGGAGAAGAACAGATTCCTGTTGGTACGCAGATCCATGTGACATACAAACAAACAATAACCCTTTACACACTTCAGCCATGCAGCATCTAAATACACATATTTAATACAGCGACATCTAGTGGCGAAACTGTATCACTACTTTCATCACCACTTTGGTACAATAAGTACAGACTTTTCTGAAGGGTGTACCCAATAGTTACACCGTGGTAGGACACCACACATCAGTCTCTGGCACTCTCCATCACTCTTTGGCACTCTCTATCACCTCCTGGCACTTCTTATCACTCCCTGGCACTCTCTGTCACTCTCCACTCCCTGGCACTCTCCGTCAATCCCTGGCACCTCTCTGTCACTCCACAAGACTCTTTGTCACTCCCTAGCACTCTCCATCACTTCGCGGCACTCGACATCACTCCCCCGTACTTTTCATCATTTCCCGGAACCCTCCATCACCCCCAGGTACTCTAAATCACTCCCTGGCACTCTCTGTCACTCCCCAACACTCTCCATCACCTCTTGGCACTCTCCATCACCTCCCGGTATTCTCAATCACTCCCTGGCACTCTGTTACTCCCTGGCACTGTCCATCATTCCCCCGGCACTCTCAATCACTCCCCGTCACTCTCCATCACCTCCCAGCACTCTCAATCAATCCCCGGCATTCTCCATTACTCCCTGGCACTCTCCATCACTCCCCGTCACTTCCCATCACTCCCCGGCAATCTCCACCACTCCCCGACACTCTTCATCACTCCCTGGCATCCCCATCACTCCCCGGCACTCTCCATCACTCCCCATCACTCCCCGGCACTCTACATCACTCCCCATCACTCCCCGGCACTCTCTGTCATTCCCCAACACTCGCTGTCATTCCCCGGCACTCTCCATCACTCCCCGGCACTCTGTCATTCCACAACATTCTCTGTCATTCCCCGACACTCTCCATCACTCCCCGGCACTCTCTGTCATTCCCCAACACTCTGTAATTTCCAGGCACTCTCCATCACTCCCCGGCACTCCCCATCACTCCCCGTCACTCTCCATCACTCCCCGGCACTCTCCATCACTCCCCGTCACTCTCCATCACTCCCCGTCACTCTCCATCACTCCCCGGCACTCTCCATCACTCCCAGGCACTCTCCATCACTCCCCGGCACTCTCCATCATTCCTTGGCACTCTGCATCACTCCCCGGCACTCTCTGTCATTCCCCATCACTCCTCGACACTCTCTGTCATTCCCCAACACTCTCTGTCATTCCCCAACACTCTCTGTCATTCCCCGGCACTCTCTATCACTCCCTGGCACTCTCCATCATTCCCTGGCACTCTATCACTCCCCGGCACTCTCCATCACTCCCCGGCACTCTCCATCACTCCCCGGCACTCAGCATCACTCCCTGGCACTCTCCATCACTCCCCGGCCCTCTCCATCACTCCCCGGCACTCAGCATCACTCCCCGGCAATCTCCACCACTCCCCGACACTCTTCATCACTCCCGGGCATCCCCATCACTCCCCGGCACTCTCCATCACTCCCCGTCACTCTACATCACTCCCCGGCACTCCCCATCACTCCCCGGCACTCTCATCACTCCTTGGCACTCCCCATCACTCCCCGGCACTCTCTGTCATTCCCCAACACTCTCTGTCATTCCCCATCACTCCCCGACACTCTCTGTCATTCCCCATCACTCCCCGGCACTCTCTGTCATTCCCCAACACTCGCTGTCATTCCCCGGCACTCTCCATCACTCCCCGGCACTCCCCATACTCCCCGGCACTCTCTGTCATTCCACAACACTCTCTGTCAGTCCCCGGCACTCTCCATCACTCCCCGGCAATCTCCACCACTCCCCGACACTCTTCATCACTCCCCGGCATCCCCATCACCCCCCGGCACTCTCCATCACTCCCCGTCACACCCGCCACTCTACATCACTCCCCGGCCCTCCCCATCACTTCCCGGAACTCTCTGTCATTCCCCAACACTCGCTGTCATTCCCCGACACTCTCCATCACTCCCCGACACTCTCAATCACTCCCCGGCACTCTCCATCACTCCCCGACACTCTCCATCACTCCCCGACACTCTCCATCACTCCCTGGCACTCCCCGACACTCTCCATCACTCCCCGGCACTCTCCACCACTCCCTGACACTCTCCATCACTCCCCGACACTCTCCATCACACTCCGACACTCTCCATCACTCCCCGACACTCCCCATCACTTTCTGTCATTCCCCAACACTCTCTTTCATTCCCCATCACTCCCCGACAATCTCCATCACTCCCCGACACTCCCCATCACTCCCCAACACTCTCTGTCATTCCCTAACACTCTTTGTCATTCCCCGGCACTCTCTATCACTCCCTGGCACTCCCCATCATTCCCCGGCACTTTCTGTCATTCCCCTGCACTCTCCATCACTCCCCGGCACTCTTTATCACTCCCTGGCACTCTCCATCACTCACCGGCACTCTCCATCACTCCCCGCCACTCTACATCACTCCCCGGCACTCCCCATCACTCCCGGGCACTCTCTGTCATTCCCCAACACTCGCTGTCATTCCCCGGCACCAGGGCCGTTTTAATACATTGGTGGGCCCAGTGCACAGCCCTCAAGAGTGGGCCCCCCCTTCCCTTTCGGCACATTGTATAATGTACTGAATTTGCCCCCACACTGTATCAAGAGCCCCAATACATACAGTAGTTACCTTATAACACTATTTCCACCATTCAGTGATTACATATTACATAAAAACTGCACTAAACAAAACAGAAAGATATCACCAATGATACCATTACATAATACCGCCAGATCATGACCCCTAACACTACAATCCTATAACAGAGTGCAGTTACATCCAGTGACTCACCGGAGGCGTCTTCTCCGATCAGAGTCTGTCACCTTTTCTTTTTCTCTCCATCCAGCCTGGGCCACCTTGAAGTCTTCTCCTGGCTGTGAATCTTCTCTCCAGAATCTGCCAGACAAATATTTTAGGCTCCAACACATCCAGTAGTTAGGTCCCTTATACCCCTATACAGTAGTTACACCCCTCTGTACCCCTACATAGTTACACCCCTCTGTGCCTCCATAGGTTTAAGGTGTCCCTGTAGTATAAAAACCCTCATGTGCTCCTCTAGTTATATACAGTCCTGCTGTGCGCTCCCCCATTAGTACATAGCCCCCCTGTGCACTCTCCCCAGTAGTATATAGCCCCCCTGTGCTCTCCCACAATAGTATATAGCCCCCCTGTGCTCTCCCACAATAGTATATAGCCCCCCTGTGCTCTCCCCCAATAGTATATAGCCCCCCTGTGCTCTCCAATAGTATATAGACCCCTATGCTCTCCCACAATAGTATATAGCCCCCCTGTGCTCTCCCCCAATAGTATATAGCCCCCCTGTGCTCCCCCCCAATAGTATATAGCCCCCTGTGCTCTCCCCAATAGTATATAGCCCCCCTGTGCTCTCCATAATATATAGCCCCCCTGTGCTCTCCCCCATAGTACATAGACCCCTGTGCTCCCCAATAGTATATAGCTCTCTGTGCTCCCCAATAGTATATAGCTCCCCTGTGCTCCCCAATAGTATATAGCCCCCTGTTCTCCCCAATAGTATATAGCTCCCCTGTGCTCCCCCATAGTATATAGCCCCCTGTGCTCCCCCATAGTATATAGCCCCCTGTGCTCCCCCATAGTATATAGCCCCCTGTGCTCCCCAGTAGTATATAGCTCCCCTGTGCTCCCCCATAGTATATAGCCCCCTGTGCTCCCTCATTGTATATAGCTCCCTGTGCTCCCCAGTAGTATATAGCCCCCTGTGCTCCCCAGTAGTATATAGCCCCCTGTGCTCCCCCATAGTATATAGCCTCCTGTGCTCCCCCATAGTATATAGCCCCCTGTGCTCCCCAGTAGTATATAGCCCCCTGTGCTCCCCCATAGTATATAGCTCCCCTGTGCTCCCCCATAGTATATAGCTCCCCTGTGCTCCCCAGTAGTATATAGCCCCCTGTGCTCCCCCATAGTATATAGCCCCCTGTGCTCCCCCATAGTGTATATAGCCCCCTGTGCTCCCCCATAGTATATAGCCCCCTGTGCCCCCCCATAGTATATAGCCCCCTGTGCTCCCCAATAGTATATAGCCCCCTGTGCTCCCCCATAGTATATAGCCCCCTGTGCTCCCCCATAGTATATAGCCCCCTGTGCTCCCCCATAGTGTATATAGCCCCCTGTGCTCCCCCATAGTATATAGCCCCCTGTGCCCCCCCATAGTATATAGCCCCCCTGTGCTCCCCAATAGTATATAGCCCCCTGTGCCCCCCCATAGTATATAGCCCCCTGTGCTCCCCAATAGTATATAGCTCCCCCTCCCATACAACATTGAAAAAAAACAAACACTTTTACTCACCTAGGTCCACGCGTTCCTCTTCTCTTCCCTCTTGTGGCCGCACTTCCTGCGGTCACAAGAGGCTGCACTCCCCTTACCCTCGCGCCGACGCTCCAGTGACGTCGGGCGCTAGAGGGAGAGTGCGGCCTCTTGTGACCGCAGGAAGTGCGGCCACAAGAGTGACTGACAGTGAGGGAGCCAATGGCTCTCTCTCTGTCAGTGTCGCTGCTGCTGCAGCGCTGAAGCGCCGCAGCAGCAGCGGGCAGGGGCAGCGGCGGACGGGGGGGGCCCTGCAGGGGGCGCCATGGAGGGGTAAATAGATTACCCATCCATGGCGCTCCCCCCTGACAGGCTGGTGGCCGGAGCCCTGTGCGATTGCATTGGTCGCACATAGCAACGGCCGGCCTGCTCGGGGGGGCCCCTTTAACCAGTGGGCCCGGTGCACGTGCACCATGTGCCCTCTGGTTAAAGCGGCCCTGCCCGGCACTCTCCATCACTCCCCCGCACTCCCCATCACTCCCCGGCACTCTCTGTCATTCCACAACACTCTCTGTCATTCCCCGGCACTCTCCATCACTCCCCGGCACTCTCTGTCATTTCCCAACACTCTCTGTCATTTCCCGGCACTCTCCATCACTCCCCGGCACTCTCTGTCATTTCCCAACACTCTCCATCACTCCCCAGCACTCTCCGGCACTCCCCATCAGTCCCCGTCACTCTCCATCACTCCCCGGCACTCTCCATCACTCCCCGGCACTCTCCATCACTCCCCGGCACTCCCCATCACTCTCCATCACTCCCCGGCACTCTCATCACTCCTTGGCACTCCCCATCACTCTCTGTCATTCCCCAACACTCTCTGTCATTCCCCATCACTCCCCGACACTCTCTGTCATTCCCCAACACTCGCTGTCATTCCCCGGCACTCTCCATCACTCCCTGGCACTCCCCATACTCCCCGGCACTCTCTGTCATTCCACAACACTCTCTGTCAGTCCCCGGCACTCTCCATTTTTCCCCATCACTCCCCGGCAATCTCCACCACTCCCCGACACTCTTTATCACTCCCTGGCATCCCCATCACCCCCCGGCACTCTCCATCACTCCCCGTCACACCCCGCCACTCTACATCACTCCCCGGCCCTCCCCATCACTTCCCGGCACTCTCTGTCATTCCCCGACACTCTCCATCACTCCCCGACACTCTCAATCACTCCCCGGCACTCTCCATCACTCCCCGACACTCTCCATCACTCCACGACACTCTCCATCACTCCCTGGCACTCCCCATCACTCCCCGACACTCTCCATCACTCCCCGGCACTCTCCATCACTCCCCGACACTCTCCATCACACCCCGGCACTCCTCATCACTCCCCGACACTCTCCATCACACCCCGACACTCTCCATCACTCCCCATCACTTTCTGTCATTCCCCAACACTCTCTTTCATTCCCCATCACTCCCCGACACTCTCCATCACTCCCCGACACTCCCCATCACTCCCCGACACTCTCTGTCATTCCCTAACACTCTCTGTCATTCCCCGGCACTCTCTATCACTCCCTGGTACTCTCCATCACTCCCCGACACTCTCTGTCATTCCCTAACACTCTTTGTCTTTCCTCGACACTCTCTATCACTCCCTGGCACTCCCCATCATTCCCCGGCACTTTCTGTCATTCCCCTGCACTCTCCATCACTCCCCGACACTCTTTATCACTCCCTGGCACTCTCCATCACTCCCCGACACTCTCCATCACTCCCTGGCACTCTCCATCACTCCCTGGTACTCTCCATCACTCCCTGGCACTCTCCATCACTCCCTGGCACTCTCCATCACTCCCCGGCACTCTCCATCACTCCCTGGTACTCTCCATCACTCCCTGGCACTCTCCATCACTCCCTGGCACTCTCCATCACTCCCTGGTACTCTCCATCACTCCCCGGCACTCTCCATCACTCCCCGGCACTCTCCATCACTCCCCGACACTCTCCATCACTCCCTGGCACTCTCCATCACTCCCTGGTACTCTCCATCACTCCCTGGCACTCTCCATCACTCCCTGGTACTCTCCATCACTCCCCGGCACTCTCCATCACTCCCTGGCACTCTCCATCACTCCCCGGCACTCTCCATCACTCCCTGGCACTCTCCATCACTCCCTGGCACTCTCCATCACTCCCTGGCACTCTCCATCACTCCCCGGCACTCTCCATCACTCCCTGGCACTCTCCATCACTCCCTGGTACTCTCCGTCACTCCCCGGCACTCTCCATCACTCCCTGGTACTCTCCATCACTCCCCGGCACTCTCCATCACTCCCCGGCACTCTCCATCACTCCCTGGCTCTTGTGTTGTGGGTATGGTGACTGGTTTTTATTCCATATTGCTGAGTATAGGGCTATAGGAGGCTATTATTGGGCACAGAGCTTGCAATCTACATAATTACAGGGGAGTCGGGTTTCATAGCAGAATGGAACATTTGCAAAACAGGAAATGGGATGTGCGCTCTCTGTATATGTAAACAGCGTAGGATGATCCGGGTCACATTACACCCAAAGAGAGAGAGCAATCCTCAGTAACCCTGCTGATCACTATGCATATACATTGTTACAGCTCAGCCAGGTAACAATGGCTCCGAGCAGCAGAAGAAATGCACAAAGGGAAACCCGAGCCGGGGGCTGAGAGGACTCAGATACAGCGATAAGAGATGGCAGGTTCTGGATACAGGTGCAGGCGCTGCCTCCTCTCACCTGTCCCACTGACACTATCTCCATTTTCTCCTTTCAGCCTGGGTAATAGTATATATTGGGATCCACTGAGTATAAAAGTCATCATGAATTATCACAGGAGCCGTATACTGAGTAACAGCCCTATAGGCGGAGGATACAGAGTAACAGCCCCATAGGCGGCGGATACAGAGTAACAACCCTATAGGAGGCAGATACAGAGTAATAGCCCTATAGGCGGCGGATACAGAGTAACAGCGATATAGGAGCCGGATACAGAGTAACGGCCCTATAGGAGCCGGATACAGAGTAACAGCGATATAGGAGCCGGATACAGAGTAACGGCCCTATAGGAGCCGGATACAGAGTAACAGCGATATAGGAGCCGGATACAGAGTAACAGCCCTATAGGCGGCGGATACAGAGTAACAACCCTATAGGAGCCGGATACAGAGTAACAGCGATATAGGAGCCGGATACAGAGTAACGGCCCTATAGGAGCCGGATACAGAGTAACAGCGATATAGGAGCCGGATACAGAGTAACAGCCCTATAGGCGGCGGATACAGAGTAACAACCCTATAGGAGCCGGATACAGAGTAACGGCCCTATAGGAGCCGGATACAGAGTAACAGCGATATAGGAGCCGGATACAGAGTAACAGCCCTATAGGCGGCGGATACAGAGTAACAACCCTATAGGAGCCGGATACAGAGTAACAGCCCTATAGGAGCCGGATACAGAGTAACAGCCCTATAGGCGGCGGATACAGAGTAACAGCCCTATAGGAGCCGGATACAGAGTAACAGCCCTATAGGCGGCGGATACAGAGTAACAGCCCTATAGGCGGCGGATACAGAGTAACAGCCCTATAGGCGGCGGATACAGAGTAACAGCCCTATAGGCGGCAGATACAGAGTAACAGCCCTATAGGAGGCGGATACAGAGTAACAGCGATATAGGAGGCGAATACAGAGTAACAGCCCTATAGGAGCCAGATACAGAGTATTAGCCCTATAGGAGGCAGATACAGAGTAACAGCGATATAGGAGGCAGATACAGAGTAACAGCCCTATAGGGGATGGATACAGAGTAACAGCCCTATAGGAGCCGGGTACAGAGTAACAGCCCTATAGGGGACAGATACAGAGTAACAGCCCTATAGGGGACAGATACAGAGTAACAGCCCTATAGGAGCCGGGTACAGAGTAACAGCCCTATAGGAGGCGGATACAGAGTAACAGCCCTATAGGGGACAGATACAGAGTAACAGCCCTATAGGAGCCAGATACAGAGTAATAGCCCTATAGGAGCCGGATACAGAGTAACAGCCCTATAGGAGGCGGATACAGAGTAATAGCCCTATAGGAGGCTGATACAGATACAGAGTAACAGCCCTATAGGAGCCGGATACAGAGTAACAGCCCTATAGGAGGCGGATACAGAGTAACAGCCCTATAGGGGACAGATACAGAGTAACAGCCCTATAGGAGGCAGATACAGAGTAACAGCCCTATAGGCGGCGGATACAGAGTAACAGCCCTATAGGAGCCGGATACAGAGTAACAGCCCTATAGGAGGCAGATACAGAGTAACAGCCCTATAGGAGGCAGATACAGAGTAACAGCCCTATAGGAGGCAGATACAGAGTAACAGCCCTATAGGAGCCGGATACAGAGTAACAGCCCTATAGGGGATGGATACAAAGTAACAACCCTATAGGAGCCGGATACAGAGTAATAGCCCTATAGGAGCCGGATACAGAGTAACAGCCCTATAGGGGACAGATACAGAGTAACAGCCCTATAGGAGTCAGATACAGAGTAACAGCCCTATAGGGGACAGATACAGAGTAACAGCCCTATAGGAGGCAGATACAGAGTAACAGCCCTATAGGAGGCGGATACAGAGTAACAGCCCTATAGGAGCCGGATACAGAGTAACAGCCCTATAGGGGATGGATACAGAGTAACAACCCTATAGGAGGCAGATACAGAGTAACAGCCCTATAGGGGACAGATACAGAGTAACAGCCCTATAGGAGGCAGATACAGAGTAACAGCCCTATAGGAGGCAGATACAGAGTAACAGCCCTATACACCTTATGTCCCCATAGAGAATGAATGGAGTGGTGGCCGCACAGGGGTGCTGAGCTCTTCATTTACTGCAGGGTGATTGAATCCCCATTCTTGGGATTGGTGGGGGTCCGGGTGGTCAGACCCCCATTGATCGGTTTGTTATCCCCTATCAATGTTACATTTTTGTACAGACCTGACAGCATCGTCTTCGCCCTCCAGGGGTCTTTCCTCACTGTACTGGATATGTAATATGGTCTTGAGGATATTGTCACTACCTTGATGCTGTCGGGCTGAACTATTAGGCCATTAGCTGGGATTACTGGAACAGTGGGGTGCATTCTCCATTACACAGCAGGGAGAAGCACACGGCTGGTGCTTCACCCCCCAGATCAGCCCTCTGGCTATCTGATTGCTGGAGATGTAACCTGTATGGAGCCTGTTTCTTACCAGCAGAGTAAAGCGCATAGCGCCATGCTTCTCCTGGCTGATCTAAAGCTTACTTACATTGTAGTAACACAGTAATACATAGGGGGACATTTACTTGTACTGGTTATAAATTAGGCCCCGCCCCCAGTTGGCGCACCGGCCTGATCTGCGCCTGCCGTACAGCGCCTAAGCAGCTTAGATCTCTGCCATGATGTACGCCGGGCGAGCGGGGGATGCGGCTGGTGTATGCCAGGGAGAAGGGGTGACTCTGTGCCAGTGCTGCAGCCATCATAAATGCCCCCATAGTCTTTTGCGTTGCTGAAAAACGCACCAGAAGTTTTTTATGCCCTGCAATTTTTTTTTTTTTACCGTTTATTTTGTTGCGTGTGTTTCAGATGTGTTTGATGGTTTCTCTCGGTCTGGTAAATTGTCCGCAGTCAGGACTACGTCTCGGAATGAGTTTGCCCTTCTCCTCCGGGACGTCTGACGCTTCTCACTCTTGAAGAGAACAATATGCGCCTCTCTCCCTGACTCTTTGTATTCGCTCTCTGC
Organism: Dendropsophus ebraccatus; assembly: GCF_027789765.1. Lineage (NCBI taxonomy): Eukaryota > Metazoa > Chordata > Amphibia > Anura > Hylidae > Dendropsophus > Dendropsophus ebraccatus. The sequence continues at coordinate 3,660,734 of NC_091467.1, read as the reverse complement.
ATAGGAAGTAATTACTTTACATTCGTCATCTTCCGTCGCCTTCTGATCCCGCACAACAATTGTTCTTTAAAATATGCTGCGATCCTGTTATATCATGAAATCCATAGAGCAGATTAAACGCGGATTAGGACGTTCATAAAAAGTCCATCGGGGAATGTCGGAGGTTTATGACATGAGGCGGCGCGACCTCTGACCTCGGCTTCTATGATGGCAGAACGACTCTGATGCCTCTGACAGGTTGTATTATGTTCTTCCAGAAAACCCTTAATCCCGTCTACATTCAGTGCCGCAGCTCCCAGGAACCAGTGCGGCCCCTATGAGATGTGATGTCGCGGGATGCAGGAGTGAGCAGTCCAAGGTTTCCGGACGTTTTTCTGTCATTTCTCATCCTACTGTAAATGACGTTTTTATCCCCTGCGTTTTTTTAGTACAAGTCATGTGATTCCAGGACTTATAGTGAAGAACTGGGGGAAAATTTCCCCCCAAAAAACAGTCTCCATAGACAGGTGGATTTACCCTTTTAAAAGTCCATGGGGGAAACACTGAGCGCAGACCCCGCTGCAACGCAAATCCACAGAAAAATGAAGAAAAAGAAAGCTCGCCACCAAATTCATTTTTTGGGGGGGAAAAACATCTAGTCTGATCCCATCCCAAGGCCATGTCCCTACAACGTCCTGATAGGTGAAGTAACGGCCGCTATTTTACAATCATGATTATTATTAACAGCCGTCATTATCAAACAATGGCCGTTTTTTCCCCTAACAAAGACGTAGTCTGAAAGGGTCTGACTATTTTGGCAAATGATGATGTCTTGTATGTAATTTTACCTGTGCAGCATTTCCAGATCTCTTCTTGCCATCGTTCAATCAAATCATGGATGAACAAGCGAAAATACAACGGATGTATTTGGCAAAACCAGGTTGTAAATAATTGCTCAGTTATGGCTGTTGTTCTCTACTGTGTGTACACTAATGGCCAATTCCCCATCGACTTCCATAGAGCAGATTATTTTATTACAGCCATCACTGTATTCCTATCCTTCTTGCTGTATAAGCCCCCTCTCTGTATGACACAGTCCGTTATCCCTTGCTGGTTGTTATAAATAGTCGCCCGGTCTGGCGGTATTCCCTCGTGTGGTAGACGTCTGGACATTGTCACTAGATCAGTGTCTGCCGGCCGTGGTGTCTGTGGTGCCGCAGGGACAATACATCCACTATGACCAGTCCCTACACTCAGCCTCCTGGCCTTACATTAGCTGTGAAATATGGCGGCAATCACTTTGTGACTCCAGCCTTCCAAGTGGACATCAATAAGATAGTGGCTGATTGGCCGCCTGCCCTCTACTTTACGAAGGAAGGATAGACAGCGGGGTTACATTGTGCGTGGCCCTCGCTATCAGAACTGCTGAGCCTCAACATATGGGCAGCTATATGGCAGGGAATATGCTTTATAGCCATGGCTGGAGGTTTACAAGCAATCTTCTGGAAGTTTTAACGGTTGCTTTGGTAATTAATCCAGTCCTGAGAGTCATTGCTTTTGGAGGGACTGGGGCTCCTTAGCCCGGGCTTTCTTGTATTATAAAAACCTTTAATCTTCCTTACAAGGTTACCTCAATCTGCCATAAATAACCTCATTACGGCCACACAAGGAAGCTGCCATCATTCTCATGTAAGTTTCCATAGAACAGTTTTATGGGCAGCTTAGAAGTTTACAACTGGACAATGTGACGCGGCACGTCATCTTTTTAGGACGCGATGAGGAGGACACGGGATACATAGAAGAATATAAGATCCCACTGAAAAGAAACTCCTGTTTTTCTTGCTGTGACTATTAACCCTTGCACAGTATTTGCCAGTAATCCTGCCGGCTCCTCTCCTGCTTTGGGCCGTGGTGCACAGCCGCCGTGTTTAGTACAGGGTACAGTGTGTTTATAGGACTGGCCGACCTGTGTTTAGTATAGGGTACAGTGTGTTTATAGGACTGGCTGACTTGTGTTTAGTATAGGGTACAGTGTGTTTATAGGACTGGCTGACTTGTGTTTAGTATAGGGTACAGTGTGTTTATAGGACTGGCCGACCTGTGTTTAGTATAGGGTACAGTGTGTTTATAGGACTGGCTGACTTGTGTTTAGTATAGGGTACAGTGTGTTTATAGGACTGGCTGTCTCATGTTTAGTATAGGGTACAGTGTGTTTATAGGACTGTCTGTCCCATGTTTAGTATAGGGTACAGTGTGTTTATAGGACTGTCTGTCCCATGTTTAGTATAGGGTACAGTGTGTTTATAGGACTGTCTGTCCCATGTTTAGTATAGGGTACAGTGTTTATAAGACTGACTGACCCGTGTTTACTATAGGGTACAGTGTGTTTATAGGACTGGCTGACCTGTGTTTAGTATAGGGTACATTGTGTTTATAGGACTGGCTGTCCCATGTTTAGTATACAGTAGGTTACAGTGTGTTTATAGGACTGGCTGACCTGTGTTTAGTACAGGGTACAGTATGTTTATAGGACTGGCTGACCTGTGTTTAGTATAGGGTACAGTGTGTTTATAGGACTGGCTGACCTGTGTTTAGTACAGGGTACAGTATGTTTATAGGACTGGCTGACCTGTGTTTAGTACAGGGTACAGTATGTTTATAGGACTGGCTGTCCTGTGTTTAGTACAGGGTACAGTGTGTTTATAGGACTGTCTGTCCCATGTTTAGTATAGGGTACAGTGTGTTTATAGGACTGTCTGTCCCATGTTTAGTATAGGGTACAGTGTGTTTATAGGACTGGCTGTCGTGTGTTTAGTATAGGGTACAGTGCGTTTATAGGACTGGCAGTCCTGTGTTTAGTATAGGGTACAGTGTTTATAGGACTGACTGACCCGTGTTTACTATAGGGTACAATGTGTTTATAGTACTGGCTGTCTCATGTTTAGTATAGGGTACAGTGTGTTTATAGGACTGGCTGACCTGTGTTTAGTTCAGGGTACAGTGTGCTGACCTGTGTTTAGTATAGGGTACAGTGTGTTTATAGGACTGGCTGTCCCGTGTTTAGTATAGGGTACAGTGTGTTTATAGGACTGGCTGACCTGTGTTTAGTATAGGGTACAGTGTGTTTATAGGACTGGCTGACCTGTGTTTAGTTCAGGGTACAGTGTGCTGACCTGTGTTTAGTATAGGGTACAGTGTGTTTATAGGACTGGCTGTCCCGTGTTTAGTATAGGGTACAGTGTGTTTATAGGACTGGCTGACCTGTGTTTAGTATAGGGCACATTGTGTTTATAGGACTGGCTGTCCCGTGTTTAGTATAGGGTACAGTGTGTTTATAGGACTGGCTGTCCTGTGTTTAGTATAGGGTACAGTGTGTTTATAGGACTGGCTGACCTGTGTTTAGTTCAGGGTACAGTGTGTTTATAGGACTGGCTGACCTGTGTTTAGTATAGGGTACAGTGTGTTTATAGGACTGGCTGTCCCGTGTTTAGTATAGGGTACAGTATGTTTATAGGACTGGCTGACCTGTGTTTAGTACAGGGTACAGTATGTTTATAGGACTGGCTGACCTGTGTTTAGTACAGGGTACAGTGTGTTTAGAGGACTGGCTGACCTGTGTTTAGTATAGGGTACAGTGTGTTTATAGGACTGGCTGACCTGTGTTTAGTATAGGGTACAGTGTGTTTATAGGACTGTCTGACCTGTGTTTAGTACAGGGTACAGTATGTTTATAGGACTGACTGACCTGTGTTTAGTATAGGGTACAGTGTATTTATAGGACTGGCTGACCTGTGTTTAGTACAGGGTACAGTATATTTATAGGACTGGCTGACCTGTGTTTAGTACAGGGTACAGTGTGTTTATAGGACTGGCTGTCCCGTGTTTAGTATAGGGTACAGTGTGTTTATAGGACTGGCTGACCCATGTTTAGTATAGGGTACAGTGTGTTTATAGGACTGGCTGACCCGTGTTTAGTATAGGGTACAGTGTGTTTGTAGGACTGGCTGACCTGTGTTTAGTATAGGGTACAGTGTATTTATAGGACTGGCTGACCTGTGTTTAGTACAGGGTACAGTGTATTTATAGGACTAGCTGACCTGTGTTTAGTACAGGGTACAGTGTGTTTATAGGACTGGCTGACCTGTGTTTAGTATAGGGTACAGTGTGTTTATAGGACTGGCTGTCCTGTGTTTAGTATAGGGTACAGTGTGTTTATAGGACTGGCTGACCTGTGTTTAGTTCAGGGTACAGTGTGTTTATAGGACTGGCTGACCTGTGTTTAGTATAGGGTACAGTGTGTTTATAGGACTGGCTGTCCCGTGTTTAGTATAGGGTACAGTATGTTTATAGGACTGGCTGACCTGTGTTTAGTACAGGGTACAGTATGTTTATAGGACTGGCTGACCTGTGTTTAGTACAGGGTACAGTGTGTTTAGAGGACTGGCTGACCTGTGTTTAGTATAGGGTACAGTGTGTTTATAGGACTGGCTGACCTGTGTTTAGTATAGGGTACAGTGTGTTTATAGGACTGTCTGACCTGTGTTTAGTACAGGGTACAGTATGTTTATAGGACTGACTGACCTGTGTTTAGTATAGGGTACAGTGTATTTATAGGACTGGCTGACCTGTGTTTAGTACAGGGTACAGTATATTTATAGGACTGGCTGACCTGTGTTTAGTACAGGGTACAGTGTGTTTATAGGACTGGCTGTCCCGTGTTTAGTATAGGGTACAGTGTGTTTATAGGACTGGCTGACCCATGTTTAGTATAGGGTACAGTGTGTTTATAGGACTGGCTGACCCGTGTTTAGTATAGGGTACAGTGTGTTTGTAGGACTGGCTGACCTGTGTTTAGTATAGGGTACAGTGTATTTATAGGACTGGCTGACCTGTGTTTAGTACAGGGTACAGTGTATTTATAGGACTAGCTGACCTGTGTTTAGTACAGGGTACAGTGTGTTTATAGGACTGGCTGACCTTTGTTTAGTATAGGGTACAGTGTGTTTATAGGACTGACTGACCTGTGTTTAGTATAGGGTACAGTGTGTTTATAGGACTGGCTGACCTGTGTTTAGTATAGGGTACAGTGTGTTTATAGGACTGGCTGCCCCGTGTTTAGTATAGGGTACAGTGTGTTTATAGGACTGGCTGACCTGTGTTTAGTATAGGGTACAGTCAGTGGCGGATTAAATGTACCCTGGGCCCCGGGCTGTCCACCCAACCTGGGCCCCCCCCCAGTCAATTCGCCCACATTATAATCTGCTACTGCGCCTCCCCCCCCCCCCACTATCCCCAATAAACACTGCCTGCCTGCCTCCCCTCCCTGCTGGCCCCAATAAACATAATGTTTGGTCCCTTGCTGCTACCCCCAGTAAGCATTGCCCACCCAACCTCCACTGCCCCCAATAAACATATCGCCACCTCACCTGGTCCCCTGATGTTGCCCCCCCCAAGGTCACAGCAGCACAGAGGATGTCAGGAGAGGAGGGTGCTGATCTTATAGGAGAGGTCCAAGCAGCACAGAGGATGTCAGGAGAAGAGGGTGCTGATCTTATAGGAGAGGTCCCAGCGGCACAGAGGATGTCAGGAGAGGAGGGTGCTAATCCTATAGGAGAGGTCCGAGCAGCACAGAGGATGTCAGGAGAGGAGGGTGCTGATCTATAGGGGAGGTCCCAGCAGCACAGAGGATGTCAGGAGAAGAGGGTGCTGATCTTATAGGAGAGGTCCCAGCAGCACAGAGGATGTCAGGAGAGGAGGGTGCTGATCTATAGGGGAGGTCCCAGCAGCACAGAGGATGTCAGGAGAGGAGGGTGCTAAACCTATAGGAGATGGTCTCCCTCTTTCCCCCTTATAGATGGTCCCCCTCTTTCCCCCTTATAGATGGTCCCCCTCTTTCCCCCCTTATAGATGGTCCCCCTCTTCCCTCTCCCCCCTTATAGCTGGTCCTCCTTTCCCCCCTTATAGCTGGTCCCCCTCTTTACCCCTTATAGATGGTCCCCCTCTTTCCCCCCTTATAGATGGTCCCCCTCTTTACCCCTTATAGATGGTCCCCCTCTTTCCCCCCTTATAGCTGGTCCCCCTCCCCCTCCCTTATAGATGGTCCCCCTCTATAGATGGTCCCCCTCTTTCCCCCCTTATAGATGGTCCCCCTCTTCCCCCCTTATAGATGGTCCCCCTCTTTCACCCTCTATAGATGGTCCCCCTCTCCCCCCTCTATACATTGTCCCCCTCTTTCCCCCTTTATAGATGGTCCCCCTCTTTCCCCCCTTTATAGATGGTCCCCCTCTTCCCCCCTTATAGATGGTCCCCCTCTTCCCCCCTTATAGATGGTCCCCCTCTTTCACCCTCTATAGATGGTCCCCCTCTTTCCCCCTTATAGATGGTCCCCCTCTTTTCCCCTTTATAGATGGTCCCCCTCTTTCCCCCCTTATAGATGGTCCCCCTCTTTCCCCCTTATAGATGGTCCCCTTCTTTTCCCCTTTATAGATGGTCCCCCTCTTTCCCCTCTTATAGATGGTCCCCCTCTTTCCCCTTTTATAGATGGTCCCCCTCTTTCCCCTTTTATAGATGGTCCCCCTCTTTCCCCCTTTATAGATGGTCCCCCTCTTCCCCCCTTATAGATGGTCCCCCTCTTTCACCCTCTATAGATGGTCCCCCTCTTTCCCCCTCTATAGATGGTCCCCCTCTTTCCCCCTTATAGATGGTCCCCCTCTTTCCCCCTCTATAGATGGTCCCCCTCTTTACATGGTCACCCTCTTTCCCCCTTTATAGATGGTCCCCCTCTTCCCCCCTTATAGATGGTCCCCCTCTTTCCCCCTTATAGATGGTCCCCCTCTTTCCCCCTTTATAGATGGTCCCCCTCTTTCCCCCTTATAGATGGTCCCCCTCTTTCACCCTCTATAGATGGTCCCCCTCTTCCCCCCTTATAGATGGTCCCCCTCTATCCCCTTATAGATGGTCCCCCTCTTTCCCCCTTATAGATGGTCCCCCTCTTTCCCCCCTTATAGATGGTCCTCCTCTTTCCCCCTTATAGATGGTCCCCCTCTTTCCCCCTTATAGATGGTCCCCCTCTTCCCCCTCCCTTATAGATGGTCCCCCTCTTTCCCCCCTTATAGATGGTCCCCCTCTTTCCCCCCTTATAGATGGTCCCCCTCTTTCTCCCTTTATAGATGGTCCCCCTCTTCCCCCCCTTATAGATGGTCCCCCTCTTCCCCCCCTTATAGATGGTTCCCCTCTTCCCCCCCTTATAGATGGTCCCCCTCTCCCCCCTTTTATAGATGGTCCCCCTCTTCCCCCCCCAGGGTACAGTATGTTTATAGGACTGGCTGACCCGTGTTTAGTACAGGGTACAGTGTGTTTATAGGACTGGCTGACTATGTTTATAGGACTGGCTGACCTGTGTTTAGTACAGGGTACAGTATGTTTATAGGACTGGCCGACCTGTGTTTAGTACAGGGTACAGTATGTTTATAGGACTGGCTGACCTGTGTTTAGTATAGGGTACAGTGTGTTTATAGGACTGGCTGATCCGTGTTTAGTATAGGGTACAGTGTGTTTATAGGACTGGCTGACCTGTGTTTAGTATAGGGTACAGTATGTTTATAGGACTGGCTGACCCGTGTTTATTATAGGGTACAGTGTGTTTATAGGACTGGCTGACCTGTGTTTAGTACAGGGTACAGTATGTTTATAGGACTGGCTGACCTGTGTTTAGTACAGGGTACAGTATGTTTATAGGACTGGCTGACCTGTGTTTAGTACAGGGTACAGTATGTTTATAGGACTGGCTGTCCTGTGTTTAGTACAGGGTACAGTGTGTTTATAGGACTGGCTGACCTGTGTTTAGTACAGGGTACAGTGTGTTTATAGGACTGACTGACCCGTGTTTAGTATAGGGTACAGTGTGTTTATAGGACTGGCTGACCTGTGTTTAGTACAGGGTACAGTATGTTTATAGGACTGGCTGACCTGTGTTTAGTACAGGGTACAGTATGTTTATAGGACTGGCTGACCTGTGTTTAGTACAGGGTACAGTATGTTTATAGGACTGGCTGACCCGTGTTTAGTACAGGGTACAGTATGTTTATAGGACTGGCTGACCCGTGTTTAGTATAGGGTACAGTGTATTTATAGGACTGGCTGACCCGTGTTTAGTATAGGGTACAGTGTGTTTGTAGGATTGGTTGTCATAACATCTCTTCCTTTAGCAGCACATCTATCTCTCGGTGTGTTTGGAGGAGCCCTGATGCTATATAAGCTGCACTTAATCCATTTGCATATCTGTTGAAGCCTTCCCAGGGTAGCGGTGCTTTGTTTGACAGAGCAAATAGTAAGTGTCACTTGATTTGACATGCAAAAAATGGCTGGAAGATTAGTCTACGCATAATACAAGATGTGTTTTTTTCTCCGAGCCGCTCATCTGTTAATAACAAGGGTTCTGTCAGTTCTGAGATTGCACCAGAACAAGGAGGGCTTCCGAGGGTAGGAAACAAAATAAAAGATTTATTTTATGAGATCGCAGGGCAGTACTGTTCATTCTCTGGTCATATTTCTATCCTATTTTACTTACACATTGTCAGGTTACCCACAACGTAGGCTAGACGGATCCCGAGCCTCTTGTTTACAACCATAGACCGACCAATCCAAGCAGCACAATCCTCTTTGGTTCGATTCAGACAAATTTCACTGTCACTGTCCTATAACCAAACTAGGCATAAATCAATATTAAAGACAAACTGTTAAATATATCTTATCAGAGAAAAGTTGCTATTTCTTGCTCTTAACTTTGTAATATATCTTACTAGAGAAAAATGGTCAAACTCCATCCCTCCTCTACTAAACTTTCATTCAGTCTGGAATAAAAAAAAAAAAAAAAAAGCCCTAAATTCTGAACTGTGTTAAAAAGTGAGACCAGAAGCTCCCAGTGAGAGCAGGTTACATGGCCGCCATGTAAGTCTACAGGGAGGGGAGGGGTGAGGATGGCAATATAAGGTGGGGGTGAGTTTAGAGAGCAGAGGAAAGGCAGAGAATGACAGGCAGCTGAGACTACACAGGACCTTACCATATGTGTTACATATCACCCTGGGGCTGAGTCACAGCTTAGACTGTCTAGTACTGATCTATAATGCTGCTTCTTATGGTATATATAGAGACATAGGGCCACATGTATCATCCGGCGAACGGATGATTTTCGGCGGAAAGTCAAATATTCGCAAATCGGCACTTTCCGCCGAGTACGCCAGGGGGGCGGAAAGGGGGCGCGTAGTGGGCGGAACAGAGGGCGCGGACTCAGAGTCCGCGCGACTTACCATCCGTTCCGCCCAAATGTACGCCCAAAACCTACTCCAGTCCTCAGCTGGCGTAGGTAGTCGGCGGTGCGCACCGGCGCGCACGGGATTTATGTAGAGGCAGTCCGCCTCTACATAAATCTCCGTAGCGCCGGAGCTGCGGGGGCATTTATAAGTCCGGCGTAAAAACGCCGGACTTAATAAATGCCACCCATAGGGAACAGGAGCCATTCTTCTGGGTGTGTAGTGTATGCAGACATTATAGACTAATCTTCCTAGCTATGGGACGACATACAGAGTTGAATCCTACAGAGGTGAAAATGTCGTGTTTTTATTGGATGTTCGTCATTTAACGGTAAATAACGGCCATTATTATAAAACAACAGCCGTTATTGTAAGAATAGGGGCCATTACTTACCATGAAATGAACTGAAATGTGTGAACATAGCCCCAAGGGGTTATCTGGAGAGCAGACAAGGTCCTATCTGTTCCGTTCTCCGGCGCTGCATCTCCCTGTGGCCGTCTCGGACAGGGCAGTGCACGTGGGCAGAACCTTGCTGCCTGACGTTCCCGCAGCATTGCTGGTATCATTGGGCAGCTATGGAACATGGGACCCTTCCTGCTACTGAAACCAACACTTTTTTGTGTGGATTTTGGTCAATTCCTTCAGGATTTTGGATAGCGCTCTGGAATTAAGTGCGCTTTATAAATAATAATAATATTAATAATGGATTTTTGCTATATGGGGGAATTTATCAAATCTGAACCCAATACAGATATGTCACAAAGTTGCTAAAAAGTAGCAAAATATTCAGCGAGGCCGTCTGTTGTGCAATATTCTGCAACTTTTGCAGGATCCTATGCCCTGGCTTGCTGTGTGTGTGTGTATGTGTGTGTGTGGGGGGGGGGGGGGGGGGGGGGAGAGGGGCAGGACTTTAGGTAAGAAGCTCTGGTCCTGATAAGTTCCACAATGTTTTTTCCCCATTGGAGAATGAGTTACTTGCTGTATTTTTCACTGACTTCATGCGGAGCTTCTGATTACACGAGCAGCCAATGAAGAGAAGCAGAGCTGCGGTGTAAAGTATGGGGGAGGGATGGAGCAACCTGAGCCTCCTGGTGAGGACAGACTCCATCCACCTACTCATAGACAAGTCACAGTCTTCATGTCAACGTGGGGGGCATATTCTCCCGAATCTCTGCCTCTCTGGGTGTCACATGTTGTGGTGTTCTCTCAGCCACCGACTCCTGTGTGACCGTGATGATGATGATGATATAGAGAAGGTGCTTCATTATTACTCAAAGTAATGCAGGAGTCTGGGCAGTTACATTGCTATAATAACCTTATAATAAACTGAACCAAACCCGACCTAGAAGCAGCTCTGTACATACTATTACTCTGTGGCTACAGGTATTAGTATTATTAGAAGCTACAGGTATTAGTCAGTGTTCACACAGGTGGGTTAGGAGGGAGTCATCCACATCTGCTGTAATATAAGAGAAGAGTCGGGGATCAAGTCTTGTTACTTTGATTTGAAAAGCGACCTGGTGTGTCCAATGGCCGGACGTTGACACCTAAAATTACCTCAGGAAATCACATGGCCGCTTATGTGATTGAGTACGGTCAGTGGGGTGGAGACTGGGATGGTGCCGCCTGTGCCCTGGATGGTGCCGCCTGTGCCCTGGACGGAGCCGCCTGTGTGGTGCCGCCTGTGCCCTGCATGGTGCAGCCTGTGCCCTGGACGGAGCAGACTGTGTGGTGCCGCCTGTGCCCTGGATGGTGCAGCCTGTGCCCTGGACGGAGCCGACTGTGTGGTGCCGCCTGTGCCCTGCATGGTGCAGCCTGTGCCCTGGACGGAGCAGACTGTGTGGTGCCGCCTGTGCCCTGGATGGTGCCGCCTGTGCCCTGGACGGAGCCGCCTGTGTGGTGCCGCCTGTGCCCTGCATGGTGCAGCCTGTGCCCTGCACGGAGCCGACTGTGCGGGGCAGCCTGTGCCCTGGACAGAGCCGCCTGTGCCCTGCATGGTGCAGCCTGTGCCCTGGACGGAGCCGACTGTGCGGGGCAGCCTGTGCCCTGGACGGAGCCGACTGTGCGGTGCCGCCTGTGCCCTGGACAGAGCCGCCTGTGTGGTGCCGCCTGTGCCCTGCATGGTGCCGCCTGTGCCCTGGACGGAGCCGCCTGTGCCCTGGACGGAGCCGCCTGTGCCCTGGACGGTGCAGCCTGTGCCCTGGACGGAGCCGCCTGTGCCCTGCATGGTGCAGCTTGTGCCCTGGACGGAGCCGCCTGTGTGGTGCCGCCTGTGCCCTGCATGATGCCACCTGTGTGCTGGATGGAGCTGCCTGTGCCCTGGACAGAGCCAACTGTGCGGTGCCGCCTGTGCCCTGGATGGTGCCACCTGTGTCCTGGATGGAGCTGCCTGTGTGGTGCCGCCTGTGCCCTGGATGGTGCCACCTGTGCCCTGGATGGAGTTGCCTGTGTGGTGCCGCCTGTGCCCTGGATGGTAGCACCGGTGCCTTGGATGGTGCCACCTGCGCCTCTGCCCTGGATGGAGCCGACTGTGTGGAGCCGCCTCTGCCCTTGATGGTGCTGCCTGTACCCTGGATGGTGCCACCTGTACCACTGAATGTGCCCCCTGTGCCCTGCAATGTGCTGTCTGTGCCCTGGATGGTGCTGCCTGTACCCTGGACGGTGCCCGGGTTACATTGTTGTGAATTACAGTGCATGTTCATCACAGTTACAAACTTTTCTTTTACAAAAAATTTTGCCTATAAATGTCCTCACCCGACACACGAGAATCCCATCGCCGAAGTCCCTGAGGTTGTCCCAGCAAAGACGTGTGCTGCTACAGGATAGGTGGTAATTGTATGATTGTTGGGGGTCCTACCGATCACTCGCACCCCGTACCGCTTGTATCAGAAGCAGTCACACATTCAAGATCTATGGGACTGACTGCTGTCTCCTCATAAAGATGGAGTATAGCCCCGGGGCACATGTGTGACTGCGTCTGTATACATTCTAGTGATCATGGAGGTCCTGGTCACCCATCCTGAGGATAATCACTTCTTTATTTCCATCACTTATATGGCGCTGACATGTTCCACAACGCTGTACAGAGACTGTCACCATTCACATCAGCCCCAGTGGAGACATCCACAATCCATCCGCAATCTCATTTCCTTATTACAGACACACACACACACACCGGGGTCAGCTTTCCTAGGAAGCCATTTAACCTTTCAGTATATTTTTGGAGTTTTGGAAGAAACCTGAGAACCCAGAGAACAGCGGGAGAAGATACAGCCAGAATACAGAGGTTATAGCTGGTCAGCGGGAGAAGATACAGCCAGAATACAGAGGTTATAGCTGGTCAGCGGGAGAAGATACAGCCAGAATACAGAGGTTATAGCTGGGCAGCAGGAGAAGATACAGCCTGAATACAGAGGGTATAGTTGGTCAGCCAGAGAAGATACAGCCTGAATACAGAGGTTGTAGCTGGTCAGCAGGAGAGGATACAGCCTGAATACAGAGGTTGTACCTGGTCAGCGGGAGAAGATACAGCCTGAATACAGAGGTTGTAGCTGGTCAGCCAGGGAAGATGCAGCCTGAATACAGAGGTTGTAGCTGGTCAGCGGGAGAAGATACAGCCTGTATACAGAGGTTATAGCTGGTCAGCAGGAGAAGATACAGCCTGAATACAGAGGTTGTAGCTGGTCAGCGGGAGAAGATACAGCCTGAATACAGAGGTTGTAGCTGGTCAGCGGGAGAAGATACAGCCTGAATACAGAGGGTATAGTTGGTCAGCCAGAGAAGATACAGCCTGAATACAGAGGTTGTAGCTGGTCAGCGGGAGAGGATACAGCCTGAATACAGAGGTTGTAGCTGGTCAGCGGGAGAAGATACAGCCTGTATACAGAGGTTGTAGCTGGTCAGCAGGAGAAGATACAGCCTGAATACAGAGGTTATAGCTGGTCAGCGGGAGAAGATACAGCCTGAATACAGAGGTTGTAGCTGGTCAGCGGGAGAAGATACAGCCTGAATACAGAGGTTGTAGCTGGTCAGCGGGAGAAGATACAACCTGAATACAGAGGGTATAGCTGGTCAGCCAGAGAAGATACAGCCTGAATACAGAGGTTGTAGCTGGTCAGCGGGAGAGGATACAGCCTGAATACAGAGGTTGTAGCTGGTCAGCGGGAGAAGATACAGCCTGAATACAGAGGTTATAGCTGGTCAGCGGAAGAAGATACAGCCTGTATACAGAGGTTGTAGCTGGTCAGCAGGAGAAGATACAGCCTGAATACAGAGGTTATAGCTGGTCAGCGGGAGAAGATACAACCTGAATACAGAGGTTATAGCTGGTCAGCAGGAGAAGATACAGCCTGAATACAGAGGTTATAGCTGGTCAGCGGGAGAAGATACAGCCTGAATACAGAGGGTATAGCTGGTCAGCGGGAGAAGATACAACCTGAATACAGAGGTTATAGCTGGTCAGCGGGAGAAGATACAGCCAGAATACAGAGGTTGTAGCTGCTCAGCGGAAGAAGATACAGCCTGTATACAGAGGTTGTAGCTGGTCAGCCAGAGAAGATACAGCCTGAATACAGAGGTTATAGCTGGTCAGCGGGAGAAGATACAACCTGAATACAGAGGTTATAGCTGGTCAGCAGGAGAAGATACAACCTGAATACAGAGGGTATAGCTGGTCAGCCAGAGAAGATACAGCCTGAATACAGAGGTTGTAGCTGGTCAGCCAGAGAAGATACAGCCTGAATACAGAGGGTATAGCTGGTCAGCCAGAGAAGATACAGTCTGAATACAGAGGTTGTAGCTGGTCAGCGGGAAAAGATACAGCCTGAATACAGAGGTTGTAGCTGGTCAGTGGGAGAAGATACAACCTGAATACAGAGGTTATAGCTGGTCAGCGGGAGAAGATACAGCCTGAATACAGTGGTTGTAGCTGGTCAGTGGGAGAAGATACAACCTGAATACAGAGGGTATAGCTGGTCAGCCAGAGAAGATACAGTCTGAATACAGAGGTTATAGCTGGTCAGCGGGAAAAGATACAGACTGAATACAGAGGTTATAGCTGATCAGCGGGAGAAGATACAACCTGAATACAGAGGGTATAGTTGGTCAGCCAGAGAAGATACAGCCTGAATACAAAGGTTATAGCTGGTCAGCGGGAGAAGATACAACCTGAATACAGAGGTTATAGCTGGTCAGCGGGAAAAGATACAGACTGAATACAGAGGTTATAGCTGGTCAGCAGGAGAAGATACAACCTGAATACAGAGGTTATAGCTGGTCAGCGGGAGAAGATACAACCTGAATACAGAGGTTATAGCTGGTCAGCAGGAGAAGATACAACCTGAATACAGAGGTTGTAGCTGGTCAGCGGGAGAAGATACAGCCTGAATACAGAGGTTGTAGCTGGTCAGCGAGAAAAGATACAGCCCGTATACAGAGGTTGTAGCTGGTCAGCCAGAGAAGATACAGCCTGTATACAGAGGTTATAGCTGGTCAGCCAGAGAAGATACAGCCTAAATACAGAGGTTATAGCTGGTCAGCCAGAGAAGATACAACCTGAATACAGAGGTTATAGCTGGTCAGCCAGAGAAGATACAACCTGAATACAGAGGTTATAGCTGGTCAGCCAGAGAAGATGCAGCCTGAATACAGAGGTTGTAGCTGGTCAGCGGGAGAAGATACAGCCTGAATACAGAGGTTGTAGCTGGTCAGCCAGAGAAGATACAGCCTGAATACAGAGGTTGTAGCTGGTCAGCGAGAAAAGATACAGCCTGTATACAGAGGTTGTAGCTGGTCAGCCAGAGAAGATACAGCCTGTATACAGAGGTTATAGCTGGTCAGCCAGAGAAGATACAGCCTGTATACAGAGGTTATAGCTGGTCAGCCAGAGAAGATACAACCTGAATACAGAGGTTATAGCTGGTCAGCCAGAGAAGATACAGCCTGTATACAGAGGTTATAGCTGGTCAGCGGGAGAAGATACAACCTGAATACAGAGGTTATAGCTGGTCAGCGGGAGAAGATACAGCCTGAATACAGAGGTTGTAGCTGGTCAGTGGGAGAAGATACAACCTGAATACAGAGGTTATAGCTGGTCAGCAGGAGAAGATACAGTCTGAATACAGAGGTTGTAGCTGGTCAGCAGGAGAAGATACAGTCTGAATACAGAGGTTATAGCTGGTCAGCGGGAAAAGATACAGACTGAATACAGAGGTTATAGCTGGTCAGCGGGAGAAGATACAACCTGAATACAGAGGTTATAGCTGGTCAGCGGGAGAGGATACAGCCTGTATACAGAGGTTGAAGCTGGTCAGCGGGAGAAGATACAGCCTGTATACAGAGGTTGTAGCTGGTCAGCCAGAGAAGATACAGCCTGAATACAGAGGTTATAGCTGGTCAGCGGGAGAAGATACAACCTGAATACAGAGGTTATAGCTGGTCAGCGGGAGAAGATACAACCTGAATACAGAGGTTGTAGCTGGTCAGCGGGAGAAGATACAGCCTGAATACAGAGGTTGTAGCTGGTGAGCCAGAGAAGATACAGCCTGAATACAGAGGTTGTAGCTGGTCAGCGAGAAAAGATACAGCCTGTATACAGAGGTTATAGCTGGTCAGGTTCTAACGAAGGACGCCAACCACTCAGCCATGCTGCAGCTCCGCTTAAAGGGGAAACTCGTCTCCCTGGTTGTAAGAGGAGGAGCCCATGCACACACAGGGGGGTCTAAAACGGGAGGTTTCTCTACAGAGGATTTGTTTGTTACCCAGACGAATAGAATGAATTCTATTGCAGAAATAATTGCAGAATATTCACAAAGTCCACCTGCTACCGACCAGACGTCGGCCTGCACCTCTTTTTACGATTTTTTGTGCAAATGATATATTAAGGAAAAAAATCACGGATTATGCAAATTTTGGGGCAAATACTCAAAATAGGCAGATGAAAGGAATGATGTGCGAATTATACTGAACGATAAGTGAACAAATGCCGAATCACAGCAATCGATAAACGATGATGTCAGGGTCAGATCTCATAAACAATCAACGACACATGGACAATTTTTCGATTGTTGCCTGCAATTTCACAGGACGATTATTGTTTATATTCGAATAATATAACGATTTTCCGCACGATAAATGTCCCTTGTAATCGGGCCCTTAGTATGAGAAGGATTCACCCGGGGTAAGAAGGGCCGGACATTTCCTCCCCATCCATTATGGAGCTGATTATATTATTATATTGCAGGTATAATATAAGTCTGTGCGTCTTTACGGACGTTTGCATTCGTTCTGGATTCTTTCCCGTTACATAGGATTTCTGGGCACTGATGGAACTCGATAACTGGATAAAACTACTGAGGATACAGAGTAGCTTTTCTCCTGTAAGATGAACTGATAACAATGTAAGAGAGGAAACGTTTGTGGCCGATGATGAATGCGGGAAACATTAGCGATAAACTGAGTATGAAATGTTTTATAGTCTGAGCAGTGACACAAAGGAGGTGCGGGATTATACAGTGTAAAGTGATCAAACACAGTGGCGGCGGCGGCCTGCATGGAAGCTCTGGGAACAGAGGCTTCTTACAAGAGATCCCAGGCTATTACTCTATACTGAGATGGCCAGCGCGGCATTCACAAGAGCCGCTGTAATTCACTTAGCTGCAATAATGAATCACCATTTACACTTTATTATTGGGTAATCATCCATGTGTAGTCATGACATCAGGTAGAAAGGAATGCGAGAGCTGAAAAGAGGGGACGTTATTAGAAGTGGCCGAGACCCAACCCAGATGGACAGAGGCCTGAGAAACTGACACCGCTCATATCTCTGCTGCAAAAAGATGTCACCCATCTCCGAGCGTTCATAGATGCATGGAAACCTTACTCCTATCCAGGCTGGAAGCTGGCGGAGGATGTGGGCATCATAGAGCACATCATAGGGCTCTGTGTTTCCAGTCGTGGTCCTCCATTCCAGACCCCCCCTCCGTGCCTTTATGGACCCCGCTGTGTGCACTGGGACACAATCATACTGGAATAGCTGAACCCAAACTGTTCCCTCAGAGATGGAAGTGACAATTGTCCACCATGTCTTGTTCCCGAATCATTAAGATTTCCCTTCACTGGAACTAAGTGGGCCAAGGCCGAGCCCTGAGGAGCCCCCCATAGTATTATCCCCCCTCCACTACTGTACAGCAGGCACAATGCAGGAGATCAGATGTTATACACCCGGGACTGAATACGACACCGGGATACAATGAGCTGGAGCCCTATAGGGTATAGTCCCCATTGGCGGTACCCAGGGGATGAGGTGATGTCCGTGTCTGGCAGGTAGAAAGCAATCGCTCATAAACGGCCTGAAATCCGACAGTAAAAACCTTTCAGCTGGACGACAACCGCCAGGGACTCGCGGGAGGATTTACTGCACGGACATTGTCCACGGCCACAGTTCGGGGAGTTATAGGTTTATCCTGTGCCAGAATAGTATACAAAAATATTTCCAAACAGTAAATTGTGGCTTAAAATGCTCCAAAAAGCAACAAAAAAGCTTAATAATGTGAGGGATGTGCAAAAACCTTTGTAAATTTAGGAAAAAAAAAATTTCACTTCACTCGAGCAGTAAATTTGGCAACTGGTGAGGAAGCGGCAAACACTGGCGCAAAAACGCAAACTCATAGAGCAACAATGAATCAGTCTAATAGAGCCGCACAGTCTAAACAATCAGCCACAGGCTACGTGCACGCAGCGTTTCTCCCTCTCCGTTTGAAAAGAAAAAATTACGTCCGTCATTGTGCTGTCTGGCCGCCCATCACGGCTGTCGGTCCATTATTCTAGGTCAGGTGACTGATCGCCTTTGTCTATAATTGAAAAGTCCAATGAATTTAATCGTAAAAACGGTGAAAGGATGGTGAGAAAACCGTGTGTGACCCACTAAAAAATAACGTCCGGTGTTCGCAATAGATAATAATTGACATGATCATTATTTTGAGGTCTGTGCAGACAACGTCCGTCATTTTATACACTGTGTGCACTGGACGTCCGTCATTTTATACACTGTGTGCACTGGACGTCCATCATTTTATACACCGCGTGCACTGGACGTCCGTCATTTTATACACTGTGTGCACTAGACGTCCGTCATTTTATATACCGCGTGCACTGGACGTCCGTCATTTTATACACCGCGTGCACTGGACGTCCGTCATTTTATACACCGTGTGCACTGGACGTCCATCATTTTATACACTGTGTGCACTGGACGTCCGTCATTTTATACACCGCGTGCACTGGACGTCCGTCATTTTATACACCGTGTGCACTGGACGTCCTTCATTTTATACACCGCGTGCACTGGACGTCCGTCATTTTATACACCGCGTGCACTGGACGTCCGTCATTTTATACACCGCGTGCACTGGACGTCCGTCATTTTATACATTGTGTGCACTGGACGTCCATCATTTTATACACCGTGTGCACTGGACGACCATCATTTTATACACTGTGTGCACTGGACGTCCGTCATTTTATACACCGCGTGCACTGGACGTCCGTCATTTTATACACCGTGTGCACTGGACGTCCTTCATTTTATACACCGCGTGCACTGGACGTCCATCATTTTATACACTGTGTGCACTGGACGTCCGTCATTTTATATACCGCGTGCACTGGACGTCCATCATTTTATACACTGTGTGCACTGGACGTCCGTCATTTTATACACCGCGTGCACTGGACGCCCGTCATTTTATACACCGCGTGCACTGGACGTCCGTCATTTTATATACCGCGTGCACTGGACGTCCGTCATTTTATACACCGCGTGCACTGGACGCCCGTCATTTTATACACCGCATGCACTGGACGCCCGTCATTTTATACACTGTGTGCACTGGACGTCCGTCATTTTATACACTGTGTGCACTGGACGTCCGTCATTTTATACACCGCGTGCACTGGACGTCCGTCATTTTATACACTGTGTGCACTGGACGTCCGTCATTTTATACACCGCGTGCACTGGACGTCCGTCATTTTATACACAGCGTGCACTGGACGGCCGTCATTTTATACACCGTGTGCACTGGACGTCCGTCATTTTATACACCGCGTGCACTGGACGTCCGTCATTTTATACACAGCGTGCACTGGACGTCCGTCATTTTATACACCGTGTGCACTGGACGTCCGTCACTACATTGCATTACATTGCGGCAACAGACGTCTTTCTAAATAGAAAAAAACAAACGCCTTTTCTCTTTTTTCGACGTTGCGTGAACCGAGGCATAAAATGGTGAAAATGGTAAATCATAAAAAATTGCCCAATTTTGTGAAAACCGACAAAAATGGCCATAAAATCCGGTGTGTAAACCTGTCTCTTCCAACTTCGGAAACAAAAACCCCCCAAAATAAAAAAAATAAAAAGCAGAACACCAAAAACCAGGGCAATTGCTGGTGAACAAGTGCGCGGACGTTCATTCAGGCCGGGTTCACACTGTGTGTTTACAATCCGTTTTGTCTGCCTCCATTTTGATCCATTTTTCTATTGATTTTCATTATAAAAGAAAAAAGCGGATCAAAATGCAGCCAATTTTTTTACATACACAAAACCGTGATCGACCACATTTTTTGTATGCTAAAAAAACTTTCATTTTGATCCATTTTTTAAATGGAAGTCAATAGAAAAATGGATCAAAATGGAGGCAGACAAAACGGATTGGAAACACGCAGTGTGAACCCGGCCCTAGGTGCTTTTCACTAAACAAAACTAAATCCCCCCCCCCCCCCCCCCCCCCAATAATCTGCAGGTTTCCATAGTTACTGGTGACCTTATATTATGACCTTGTGACCCAGAATCTTGTGGCTACAGGATCGGGATGAGACGTGTAGTCGGGATCGGTAATCCGCGCCTCATGTCGCCCTCCACACAGTTGCCTATATATTTCTACCTGTCTCATTGGAAATCATTGCAGTGCGTTATCCGCCCAGTGTGAACACGCTCAGTGAGTGGAGTGAGGAGGAGGCTTGTGAGGAGAGGTGATATGACGGCGGGCGGGAGGCTGAGGTGGAGATTAGAATGGCTGTGTGATCAGTCATGGCGATCCTTCATGCCTCTAGCACTGGTCATGTGAGAGTCCCGGAGCAGTCATGACAGGAGCTATAAACGCGTTTAATTGAGAGGAATTCCTTCCCAGAAGCCCCAGTGAGCGGTCCCTTCCCGTAAGTGAGGCGGGGGGCTGGGGGTCTCCGGGGCTCGGGGTCTCCCGGCCTGGGGAGCAGGGGTCGCCAGTCATTAGTCAGAGGAGGCGGCAGACGCTTCTGTTTATTTGTCCTCAGAGGTTTCACCACATCATTTCCCGAACTGCAGCGCGTCCAGGTGTGAGGGGTGAGGGGTGAGGGGTGAGTCAGCTGCTGCAGAACCTCCCTCCCCGCCTCAGCTGCTGCAGAACCTCCCGCCTCAGCTGCTGCAGAACCTCCCGCCTCAGCTGCTGCAGAACCTCCCTCCCCGCCTCAGCTGCTGCAGAACCTCCCTCCCCGCCTCAGCTGCAGCAGAACCTCCCTCCCCGCCTCAGCTGCTGCAGAACCTCCCTCCCCGCCTTAGCTGCTGCAGAACCTCCCTCCTCAGCTGCTGCAGAACCTCCCCGCCTTAGCTGCTGCAGAACCTCCCGCCTCAGCTGCTGCAGAACCTCCCTCCCCGCCTCAGCTGCTGCAGAACCTCCCTCCCCGCCTCAGCTGCTGCAGAACCTCCCTCCCCGCCTCAGCTGCTGCAGAACCTCCCGCCTCAGCTGCTGCAGAACCTCCCTCCCCGCCTCAGCTGCTGCAGAACCTCCCGCCTCAGCTGCTGCAGAACCTCCCTCCCCACCTCAGCTGCAGCAGAACCTCCCTCCCCGCCTCAGCTGCTGCAGAACCTCCCTCCCCGCCTCAGCTGCTGCAGAACCTCCCTCCCCGCCTCAGCTGCTGCAGAACCTCCCTCCCCGCCTCAGCTGCTGCAGAACCTCCCTCCCCGCCTCAGCTGCTGCAGAACCTCCCGCCTCAGCTGCTGCAGAACATCCCTCCCCGCCTCAGCTGCTGCAGAACCTCCCTCCCCGCCTCAGCTGCTGCAGAACCTCCCGCCTCAGCTGCTGCAGAACCTCCCTCCCCGCCTCAGCTGCTGCAGAACCTCCCTCCCCGTCTCAGCTCCTCACATCACCCATCATCCGTATTCAGCTTGTGACACATGACGTATTATATCCATACAGATCCCTGATAACTACCGAGCTGATGTCCTGCTACACCAGGGGGGCTGAAGCTTCGGCTGACCAGGCATGATGGGAGTTGTAGTTCTGTAACAGATGGAGGGCTGAAGGTTCCGCTGACCAGGCATGATGGGAGTTGTAGTTCTCTATGAGCAGGAGGGCTCAAGCTTCTGCTGACCAGGCATGATGGGAGTTGTAGTTCTGTATCAGCTGAAGCTTCGGCTGACCAGGAATGATGGGAGTTGTAGTTCTGTAACAGATGGAGGGCTGAAGGTTCCGCTGACCAGGCATGATGGGAGTTGTAGTTCTGTATGAGCTGGAGGGCTGAAGCTTCAGCTGACCAGGCATGATGGGAGTTGTAGTTCTGTATGAGCTGGAGGGCTGAAGCTTCAGCTGACCAGGCATGATGGGAGTTGTAGTTCTGTAACAGCTGGAGGGCTGAAGGTTCCGCTGACCAGGCATGATGGGAGTTGTAGTTCTGTAACAGCTGGAGGGCTGAAGGTTCAGCTGACCAGGCATGATGGGAGTTGTAGTTCTGTATGAGCTGAAGCTTCGGCTGACCAGGCATGATGGGAGTTGTAGTTCTGTAACAGCTGGAGGGCTGCAGTTTCCCCATTCCCGTGCTAAACCATACTGTAAACCAGTGATCCCCAACCTGGGGCCCTCCCGCTGTTACAGAACTACAACTCCCAGCAGGACAGTAAGCTTCAGGGAATGATGGGAGTTGCAGTGGCGCAGCTTGGGGATGAGGGCTGTCGACTTTGCCCGGCTTCTCCTGCCTCCTACCTGTTAGAACACACAGGTAAATATTGACGGACAGTAGAACAACAATGTGACGTATACAGAGGCAGCTAAGTTTGTCCACTCCTTTGTTCTCGTGTAGATAAGCGGTGCTATATTACAGCTGGGAGCTGCCCAGGGAATGCTCAGCTTAGTCCTCGTTCACACCATATTCCAGCATACAGTTTGGGGGACATTTATGAAGAGCGGCGTATTCGTACCTAACCTCTTAAGGACGGGGCCAATTTTCGTTTTTGCGTTTTCGGTTTTTCCTCCTTGTGTATATAAGGCCATACATACATACATAGCAGTTGTATTTTTCCACCTAGAAACCCACATCAGCCCTTATCCTTATTTTTTGCGTCACTAATTGTACTTTGCAATGACGGCTGAATTATACCATAAAGTCACTGAGAAACCAGGAAAAATTCAAAGTGTGGTAAAATTGAACAAAAAAACAATTTTTTTTTATTTAGGGGGTTTTTGTTTTTACGCTATTCGCCCTGGGGTAAAACTGACTTGTTATATATGTTCCTCGTTACGATTACAACGATATATAACTTGTATAACTTATATTGTATCTGATGGCCGGTAAAAAATTCAAACCATTGTTAACAAATATACGTTCCTTACAACCGCTCCATTCCCGGCTTATAGCGCTTTTATCCTTTGGTCTATGGGGCTGGGGGAGGTGTCAGTTTTTGCGCCATGATGTGTTCTTTCTATTGGTACCTTGATTGCGCATATACGACTTTTTGATCGCTTTTTATTACATTTTTTCTGGATTTGATGCGACCAAAAATGCGCAATTTTGCCCTTTGGAATTTTTTTTGCGCTGACGCCGTTTACCGTGCGGGATCAGGAATGTGATTAATTAATAGTTCGGGCGATTACGCACGCGGCGATAGCAAACATGTTTATTTATTTATTTATTTGTTTACTTTTATTTAAAACCTGGGAAAAGGGGGGTAATTTGAAATTTTATTAGGGGAGGCAGCTTTTTACTATTAACAACACTTTTTTTTTTTTACACTTATACTAGAAGCCCCCCTGGGGTTAGGGTTATTCCCCCTGGGGTTAGGGTTATTCCCCCCCTGGGGTTAGGGTTATTCCCCCTGGGGTTAGGGTTATTCCTCCTGGGGTCAGGGTTATTCCCGTCTGGGGTTAGGGTTATTCCCCCTGGGGTTAGGGTTATTCCCCCCTGGGGTTAGGGTTATTCCCCCCCTGGGGTTAGGGTTATTCCCCCCCTGGGGTTAGGGTTATTCCCCCCGGGGGTTAGGGTTATTCCCCCCCTGGGGTTAGGGTTATTCCCCCCCCCTGGGGTTAGGGTTATTCCCCCTAGGGTTAGGGTTATTCCTCCTGGGGTTAGGGTTATTCCCCCCCCCTGGGGTTAGGGTTATTCCCCCTGGGGTTAGGGTTATTCCCCCTGGGGTTAGGGTTATTCCTCCTGGGGTCAGGGTTATTCCCCCCTGGGGTTAGGGTTATTCCCCCCTGGGGTTAGGGTTATTCCCCCCCTGGGGTTAGGGTTATTCCCCCCCTGGGGTTAGGGTTATTCCCCCCGGGGGTTAGGGTTATTCCCCCCCTGGGGTTAGGGTTATTCCCCCCCCTGGGGTTAGGGTTATTCCCCCTAGGGTTAGGGTTATTCCTCCTGGGGTTAGGGTTATTCCCCCCCCTGGGGTTAGGGTTATTCCCCCTGGGGTTAGGGTTATTCCCCCTGGGGTTAGGGTTATTCCTCCTGGGGTCAGGGTTATTCCCCCCTGGGGTTAGGGTTATTCCCCCCTGGGGTTAGGGTTATTCCCCCCCTGGGGTTAGGGTTATTCCCCCCTGGGGTTAGGGTTATTCCCCCCGGGGGTTAGGGTTATTCCCCCCCTGGGGTTAGGGTTATTCCCCCCCCCTGGGGTTAGGGTTATTCCCCCTAGGGTTAGGGTTATTCCTCCTGGGGTTAGGGTTATTCCCCCTCTGGGGTTAGGGTTATTCCCCCTGAGGTTAGGGTTATTCCCCCCTGAGGTTAGGGTTATTCCCCCCTGGAGTTAGGGTTATTCCCCCTGGGGTTAGGGTTATCCCCCCTCTGGGGTTAGGGTTATTCCCCCCTGAGGTTAGGGTTATTCCCCCCTGAGGTTAGGGTTATTCCCCCCTGGGGTTAAGGTTATTCCCCCTGGGGTTAGGGTTATTCCCCCCGGGGGGTTATTCCCCCTATTGAGATCTTTGCTGTATATTTATACAGCAAAGATCAATGAGATCGGCACTCGGATGCTTTCGGATGCTGAAAGCCATTTTGGCAGAGACCCCGGTCGGAGCAAGATGTGTGGATCGTTGTCCCGGAGGAGCGATCTCCCCCTCTAGACACCAGGGAAGTGCTGCATACGGTATTCAGAGGCAGCTGTCATCTTTGACAGCTGCATCTGATTACTGTATTAGCGGGCACGACGATTGGACCGGGCCCGCTAATAGCCGCGGTCCGGGCTACACGCGCCAACCCGGGACCACGGCGGTTCAGAGCGGGGTCGCCGCACGGCCCCACTCTGAACACCTCTTGCGGACACATGACGTACCGGTACGTCATGCTTACTTAAGAGGTTAAATATACACATAGTACATATATACATACACACAGTATACGCTCCGTCCGGTATCCCTAGCGGCCGCACAGAAAACAGACATGTCAGTGCACACAATGGAAAGTGTAGCTCCGGCCGCACGCTCCATTGTGTGCAATGTTGAATTAGGATACAGGTGCACCCACATCCGAATTCATCAGAAATGAAGATCATCCGGCTAGTACTGCAGTACCGACCAGGATGATCTTCACTACCACCAGCCGTTCTGTAACCTGGCCGAGTCACAGAACGGCCGGTGTTATACACTGAACCCGTCCTCATACTGAGAATGGTGAAAGACTTAAGAACAAGTAACAATAATTTAAAGTAGCTGTGTACTCTGCTGAGATAGCATAGTGGAGAACAGAAGAAGATACTCATACTCACGTATAGATACTCTGGATCTGACCACCTTTTGCCCTATAGTGTGAGGGTACCCGTCCTGCTAGGGTAGTACAAGGTCCCAGGTCCAGCAGACTTCCCAGGGTTTCCCAGAATAGCCGTGCGTTACAGTAGGATACTTAGGCTTACACGCTGCCTTGTCCTACTGGGGTCAATACGCCAGGTAACTGCCTGTGTGTTGTAGAAGGTTTCCCTAGTGTGGACAAGTTTCTCCTCAGAGGACGTCACCCCCTCCTGAGGGGTCTAACACTGCATGCTAGAGGTAGTTAGCTGCATAAAAAAGAATAAGAATAAGTCCCTTGGGCCCTGACAAGGGTCCTGGCCTGAGCCAGGCCCTGACTTCACTGCAGCAGGAACTACTCTCTGTGTCTGTCTCTCTCCACGGACTCAACTAGAACCCCCACAAACACACACCAGGAATTAGTTTCTTTTTTATAGGGGTTACCTTAGCTAGCCTGTGATTGGTGGGCTGTGTGTGAGAGAGAAGAAAGAGGATCGGCAGAAAAGTGAGGGAAATAAGTATGCACCTGTGACAGGAGGAAACACAACATGTGATTAACCCATGAGACCTTAAGAGAACAGGTAAGGGACACCTGGTGCTGACGGTATGCGGACCCCCAGTTACCTGTCACCAGTCTCTGCCGTCACTATTCAGGAACTAATAATATAATACATAATAATATAATACACTAATACATATTCCCTGTAATATTCCTAATGCTGTAAGGTCTGGGCATCTGTGAACGATGGAAGAATCGGGTGTCAGAAAGTTATAGAGATTTGTAATTTACTTCTATTTAACCATCTCCAGTCTTCTAGTACTTATCAGCTTCTGTATGTCCTGCAGGAAGTGGCGTATTCTCTCCAGTCTGACACAGTGCTCTCTGCTGCCACCTCTGTCCATGTCAGGAACTGTCCAGAGCAGAAGAGGTTTTCTATGGGGATTTGCTGCTGCTCTGGACAGTTCCTGACATGGACAGAGGTGGCAGCAGAGAGCACTGTGTCAGACTGGAGAGAATACACCACTTCCTGCAGGACATACAGCAGCTGATAAGTACTGGAAGACTGGAGATTTTTTACATGGAAGAAAACTACAAATCTATATAACTATCGGACACCAGTTGATATGAAAGCAAAAAAAGAAAGAAACAGGAGGAAGGGGTTTAGAAGGTTTGAGCTTGATAAGTTGGTAACCATCTCAGGATACAGGACGAGATCACATGACCCCTGTTACTCCGCCAATAACAAGTATTTTGTTTGGGAAAAAGAATGTAAGTTTGGGGAAATGGAGTCACAGTGAAGAAGTCCTGGCTGGAAAGATGACATCACAGAAAGGGGAGGGGCTTATGGCTGCATAACAGCAACGTTTCACAAGCAACGTCCTCACGTGACAAGCGGAGTCCTCCCCTAACATCTTCCCTTTTATAGACTTAGTAGAGGCTGCCGTGAATGTATTATAGCCTCTTATTCAGCGGCCAGGAATGCAGCGTGCACTCCACACATTGCTTCCCTGTGATCGGACGCTTCCGTCCACCAGGCAAATGTCTCCCGATAAGTGATCATACAAATAATACCCCCCCCACACACACACACCAAGAGAAGAGCTACAGTGATCGCCTGCCAGAGGGGCAGGTGGGCCAGAGCCGTCACTGTTATCACTGCCATAACACTGCCACAGCTGCCATAACACCCAAACCTGAAATCTGTAATATATCTGTATACTATCTGTATACCTTTAGGCTTAGTTCACGCAACATATTTTTGAGGAATTTCTTACTGCCGCACAAAAAACTGCTGTATTTATTAAAGTGGAGCATGGTTGCTGTGTGTATTATAGTGGAGCACTGTTACTGTGTATTATAGTGGAGAGCTGTTTCTGTGTATTATAGTGGAGCACTGTTGCTGTGTATTATAGTGGAGCACTGTTGCTGTGTGTATTATAGTGGAGCACTGTTGCTGTGTAATATAGTGGAGCACTGTTGCTGTGTATTATAGTGGAGCACTGTTGCTGTGTGTATTATAGTGGAGCACTGTTGCTGTGTGTATTATAGTGGAGCACTGTTGCTGTGTGTATTATAGTGGAGCACTGTTGCTGTGTGTTATAGCGGAGCACTGTTGCTGTCTATTATGGCAGAGCACTGTTGCTGTGTATTAAAGTGGAGAGCTGTTTCTGTGTATTATAGTGGAGCACTGTTGTGTATTATAGTAAAACACTGTTGCTGTGTATTATAGTGGAGCACTGTTGCTGTGTAATATAGTGGAGCACTGTTGCTTTGTAATATAGCGGAGCACTGTTGCTGTGTAATATAGTGGAGCACTGTTGCTGTGTAATATAGTGGAGCACTGTTGCTGTGTATTATAGTGGAGCACTGTTGCTGTGTATTATAGTGGAGCACTGTTGCTGTGTGTAATATAGTGGAGCACTGTTGCTGTGTATTATAGTGGAGCACTGTTGCTGTGTATTATAGTGGAGCACTGTTGCTGTGTATTATAGTGGAGCACTGTTGCTGTGTGTATTATAGTGGAGCACTGTTGCTGTGTATTATAGTGGAGCACTATTGCTGTGTATTATAGTGGAGCACTGTTGCTGTGTATTATAGTGGAGCACTGTTGCTGTGTGTATTATAGTGGAGCACTGTTGCTGTGTGTATTATAGTGGAGCACTGTTGCTGTGTGTTATAGCGGAGCACTGTTGCTGTCTATTAAGGCAGAGCACTGTTTCTGTGTATTATAGTGGAGCACTGTTGTTGTGTATTATAGTAAAACACTGTTGCTGTATATTAAAGTGAAGCACTGTTGCTGTGTATTATAGTGGAGCACTGTTGCTGTGTAATATAGCGAAGCACTGTTGCTGTGTGTATTATAGTGGAGCACTGTTGCTGTGTGTATTATAGTGGAGCACTGTTGCTGTGTAATATAGTGGAGCACTGTTGCTGTGTAATATAGTGGAGCACTGTTGCTGTGTAATATAGTGGAGCACTGTTGCTGTGTAATATAGTGGAGCACTGTTGCTGTGTATTATAGTGGAGCACTGTTGCTGTGTATTATAGTGGAGCACTGTTGCTGTGTGTATTATAGTGGAGCACTGTTGCTGTGTGTATTATAGTGGAGCACTGTTGCTGTGTGTATTATAGTGGAGCACTGTTGCTGTGTGTATTATAGTGGAGCACTGTTGCTGTGTGTATTATAGTGGAGCACTGTTGCTGTGTATTATAGTGGAGCACTGTTGCTGTGTATTATAGTGGAGCACTGTTGCTGTGTGTATTATAGTGGAGCACTGTTGCTGTGTGTATTATAGTGGAGCACTGTTGCTGTGTGTATTATAGTGGAGCACTGTTGCTGTGTGTATTATAGTGGAGCACTGTTGCTGTGTGTATTATAGTGGAGCACTGTTGCTGTGTAATATAGTGGAGCACTGTTGCTGTGTATTATAGTGGAGCACTGTTGCTGTGTAATATAGTGGAGCACTGTTGCTGTGTGTATTATAGTGGAGCACTGTTGCTGTGTATTATAGTGGAGCACTGTTGCTGTGTATTATAGTGGAGCACTGTTACTGTGTGTATTATAGTGGAGCACTGTTGCTGTGTGTATTATAGTGGAGCACTGTTGCTGTGTATTATAGTGGAGCACTGTTGCTGTGTGTATTATAGCGGAGCACTGTTGCTGTGTATTATAGCGGAGCACTGTTGCTGTGTATTATAGTGGAGCACTGTTGCTGTGTATTATAGTGGATCACTGTTGCTGTGTAATATAGCGAAGCACTGTTGCTGTGTGTATTATAGTGGAGCACTTGCTGTGTGTATTATAGTGGAGCACTGTTGCTGTGTGTATTATAGTGGAGCACTGTTGCTGTGTATTATAGTGGAGCACTGTTGCTGTGTGTATTATAGTGGAGCACTGTTGCTGTGTGTATTATAGTGGAGCACTGTTGCTGTGTGTATTATAGTGGAGCACTGTTGCTGTGTGTATTATAGTGGAGCACTGTTGCTGTGTGTATTATAGTGGAGCACTGTTGCTGTGTGTATTATAGTGGAGCACTGTTGCTGTGTAATATAGTGGAGCACTGTTGCTGTGTATTATAGTGGAGCACTGTTGCTGTGTAATATAGTGGAGCACTGTTGCTGTGTGTATTATAGTGGAGCACTGTTGCTGTGTATTATAGTGGAGCACTGTTGCTGTGTATTATAGTGGAGCACTGTTACTGTGTGTATTATAGTGGAGCACTGTTGCTGTGTGTATTATAGTGGAGCACTGTTGCTGTGTATTATAGTGGAGCACTGTTGCTGTGTATTATAGTGGAGCACTGTTGCTGTGTGTATTATAGTGGAGCACTGTTGCTGTGTGTATTATAGTGGAGCACTGTTGCTGTGTGTATTATAGTGGAGCACTGTTGCTGTGTGTATTATAGTGGAGCACTGTTGCTGTGTATTATAGTGGAGCACTGTTGCTGTGTGTATTATAGTGGAGCACTGTTGCTGTGTATTATAGTGGAGCACTGTTGCTGTGTGTATTATAGTGGAGCACTGTTGCTGTGTATTAAAGTATAACACTTGATAAGTCTAAATTTAGATGTTGACCTGTCTCTATGGAGAAAAGTCTAATACCCAGGATGGATGGTTATCAATTGATAGCTAGAGCTGTAACCTGCAGTATTACCAACTCGTCACTTATAAATCACGGACACAGATAAGACAATGTATCATGATTATAAGCCTGGATAATGGCCCAAGTTTTATTATGGTAATCACATTTTATAGACAGAATATGGGGCGGTACTACTCATTCATATGAAATATGTAACATCCAATACAGGCGGGGTTTCAAGTCACAAGACACACACATGTCACACTCTGGTAGGCCAGTCCATATATGGTCAGTAGCTTCCTGTACGGCGCAGTCAGGGTAACACAATGTTTTATTATTCAAAAATTGTTTATAGATAAGTGTCTCTCCTTCGTTCCTTCGTTCCTTGGGTATTGTGACTATAAATGATAACTTTCCAGGAGCTGTTCTTATTGACGTGCTGCCAGCATTCCTCTTCTTCATCCAGAACATCTCTCTGTCACCCTCTGATCACGCTCTGATCATCTCCAGTCTCTTCAGAGGGCAGTATATATAGGTGTAGTCATATAGGTACGGTGCAAGTAGGTAAAATCCCAATACCTGGCTTTATCACACTGTTGCTGTGTGTATTATAGCGGAGCACTGTTGCTGTGTGTATTATAGCGGAGCACTGTTGCTGTGTATTATAGTGGAGCACTGTTGCTGTGTGTATTATAGTGGAGCACTGTTGCTGTGTGTATTATAGTGGAGCACTGTTGCTGTGTGTATTATAGTGGAGCACTGTTGCTGTGTGTATTATAGTGGAGCACTGTTGCTGTGTGTATTATAGTGGAGCACTGTTGCTGTGTGTATTATAGTGGAGCACTGTTTCTGTGTGTATTATAGTGGAGCACTGTTGCTGTGTGTATTATAGTGGAGCACTGTTGCTGTGTGTATTATAGTGGAGCACTGTTGCTGTGTATTATAGTGGAGCACTGTTGTTGTGTATTATAGTAAAACACTGTTGCTGTGTATTATAGTGGAGCACTGTTGCTGTGTATTATAGTGGAGCACTGTTGCTGTGTAATATAGTGGAGCACTGTTGTTGTGTATTATAGTAAAACACTGTTGCTGTGTATTATAGTGGAGCACTGTT
Source organism: Dendropsophus ebraccatus (assembly GCF_027789765.1). Classification (NCBI taxonomy): domain Eukaryota; kingdom Metazoa; phylum Chordata; class Amphibia; order Anura; family Hylidae; genus Dendropsophus; species Dendropsophus ebraccatus. Next base: position 3,629,736 of record NC_091467.1, on the reverse strand, counting down.
GCTGTGTATTATAGTGGAGCACTGTTGCTGTGTGTATTATAGTGGAGCACTGTTGCTGTGTGTATTATAGTGGAGCACTGTTGCTGTGTATTATAGTGGAGCACTGTTGTTGTGTATTATAGTAAAACACTGTTGCTGTGTATTATAGTGGAGCACTGTTGCTGTGTATTATAGTGGAGCACTGTTGCTGTGTAATATAGTGGAGCACTGTTGTTGTGTATTATAGTAAAACACTGTTGCTGTGTATTATAGTGGAGCACTGTTGCTGTGTATTATAGTGGAGCACTGTTGCTGTGTGTATTATAGTGGAGCACTGTTGCTGTGTGTATTATAGTGGAGCACTGTTGCTGTGTATTATAGTGGAGCACTGTTGCTGTGTATTATAGTGGAGCACTGTTGCTGTGTGTATTATAGTGGAGCACTGTTGCTGTGTGTATTATAGTGGAGCACTGTTGCTGTGTGTATTATAGTGGAGCACTGTTGCTGTGTATTATAGTGGAGCACTGTTGCTGTGTGTATTATAGTGGAGCACTGTTGCTGTGTATTATAGTGGAGCACTGTTGCTGTGTGTATTATAGTGGAGCACTGTTGCTGTGTATTAAAGTATAACACTTGATAAGTCTAAATTTAGATGTTGACCTGTCTCTATGGAGAAAAGTCTAATACCCAGGATGGATGGTTATCAATTGATAGCTAAAGCTGTAACCTGCAGTATTACCAACTCGTCACTTATAAATCACGGACACAGATAAGACAATGTATCATGATTATAAGCCTGGATAATGGCCCAAGTTTTATTATGGTAATCACATTTTATAGACAGAATATGGGGCGGTACTACTCATTCATATGAAATATGTAACATCCAATACAGGCGGGGTTTCAAGTCACAAGACACATACATGTCACACTCTGGTAGGCCAGTCCATATATGGTCAGTAGCTTCCTGTACGGCGCAGTCAAGGTAACACAATGTTTTATTATTCAAAAATAGTTTATAGATAAGTGTCTCTCCTTCGTTCCTTCGTTCCTTGGGTATTGTGACTATAAATGATAACTTTCCAGGAGCTGTTCTCATTGACGTGCTGCCAGCATTCCTCTTCTTCATCCAGAACATCTCTCTGTCACCCTCTGATCACGCTCTGATCATCTCCAGTCTCTTCAGAGGGCAGTATATATAGGTGTAGTCATATAGGTACGGTGCAAGTAGGTAAAATCCCAATACCTGGCTTTATCACACTGTTGCTGTGTGTATTATAGCGGAGCACTGTTGCTTTATATTATAGCGATGCACTGTTGCTGTGTAATATAGTGGAGCACTGTTGCTTTATATTATAGCGATGCACTGTTGCTGTGTAATATAGTGGAGCACTGTTGCTTTATATTATAGCGATGCACTGTTGCTGTATAATATAGTTGAGCACTGTTGCTGTGTATTATAGTGGAGCACTGTTGCTGTTTATTATAGCGGAGCACTGTTGCTGTGTATTATAGTGGAGCACTGTTGCTGTGTAATATAGCGAAACACTGTTGCTGTGTAATATAGCAGAGCACTGTTGCTTTATATTATAGCGATGCACTGTTGCTGTGTATTATAGCGGAGCACTGTTGCTGTGTATTATAGTGGAGCACTGTTGCTGTGTAATATAGCGAAACACTGTTGCTGTGTAATATAGTGGAGCACTGTTGCTGTGTAATATAGTGGAGCACTGTTGCTGTGTAATATAGCGGAGCACTGTTGCTGTGTAATATAGTGGAGCACTGTTGCTGTGTATTATAGTGGAGCACTGTTGCTGTGTATTATAGCGGAGCACTGTTACTGTGTAATATAGCGGAGCACTGTTGCTGTGTATTATAGTGGAGCACTGTTGCTGTGTAATATAGCGGAGCACTGTTGCTGTGTAATATAGCGGAGCACTGTTGCTGTGTAATATAGTGGAGCACTGTTGCTGTGTGTATTATAGTGGAGCACTGTTACTGTGTAATATAGCGGAGCACTGTTGCTTTGTATTATAGTGGAGCACTGTTGCTGTGTATTATAGTGGAGCACTGTTGCTGTGTATTATAGTGGAGCATTGTTGCTGTGTAATATAGTGGAGCACTGTTGCTGTGTAATATAGCGGAGCACTGTTGCTTTGTATTATAGCGGAGCACTGTTGCTGTGTATTATAGTGGAGCACTGTAGCTGTGTATTATAGTGGAGCACTGTTGCTGTGTAATATAGCGGAGCACTGTTACTGTGTAATATAGCGGAGCACTGTTGCTTTGTATTATAGCGGAGCACTGTTGCTGTGTAATATAGTGGAGCACTGTTGCTGTGTAATATAGTGGAGCACTGTTGCTGTGTAATATAGCGGAGCACTGTTGCTGTGTAATATAGTGGAGCACTGTTGCTGTGTATTATAGTGGAGCACTGTTGCTGTGTAATATAGCGGAGCACTGTTGCTGTGTAATATAGTGGAGCACTGTAGCTGTGTATTATAGTGGAGCACTGTTGCTGTGTAATATAGCGGAGCACTGTTGCTTTGTATTATAGCGGAGCACTGTTGCTGTTAGGGTAATCAGGAGATATCGCTGTCCCGGTATGATTCCCTCCTTTCACCCTGGTCTCATCTTTCGGCCGTTGTATGGGGGAGTTGTGTGAATAAGTGATGATAATAATTAGGAGGAGTGCTTCCCACCAGCTAATAATAACCCGTCACTGGCTGCTTCTAATGGCTTCTCTGTGTTAGGAATTCATGTGCAGAGCCGCTTGTAAAACGTTCTTCATTACAGCAGCCGGCCTCAATCTTTAATGGAAAGTTTCTGTTACGGCCACTAGGACCAAGCCATTTGCTGCCGAGTTAGGATGGGAACAGAAAAACATCCACTGAATCTTAAGGTTTTTATTATCACGTCGTAAATGAACAAATGGCATCTGTCAATACAAAGCAACTCATAGGGGGTATAGAAAGAAAGTGGCCCTATAACACACACAGGCCGCACCGCTACCAGCCGCCATATCTCCCAGTCACTGAGGAAATGCCTTGTAAATGCCCCCGCTGCAAAAGCTGCTCTGGTATGGAGGGGAGGAAAACTATACACTCGCCTACACACACATGTAAGTGTATATATATATATATATATTTACATATATATTCATATACATCTATAACTAAATACATACGTGTATTTACATTTATCCACACACATGTATTTATGTGCATACTCATATATATTCATATGTAGGATCCCCTGCTGTGCCCCCTGTATGTAGGATCCCCTGCTGTGCCCCCATGAGCTAATAATGCCCCCAGAGGTGCCCCCATGAACTAATAATGCCCCCAGAGGTTCCCCCATAATCTAATGCCCCCAGAGGTGCCCCCCATGAACTAATAATGCCCTCAGAGGTTCCCCCATGAACTAATAATGCCCCTGGAGGTGCCCCCATGAGCTAATAATGCCCCCAGAGGTGCCCCCATATACTAATAATGCCCCCATGAGCTAATAATGCCCCCAGAGGTGCCCCCATATACTAATAATGCCCCAGAGGTGCCCCCATGAACTAATAATGCCCCCAGAGGTGCCCCCTATGAACTAATAATGCCCCCAGAGGTGCCCCCATATACTAATAATGCCCCTAGAGGTGCCCCCATGAACTAATAATTCCCCCAGGGGTGCCCCCATATACTAATAATGCCCCCAGAGGTGCCCCCATGAACTAATAATGCCCCCAGAGGTGCCCCCATATATTAATAATGCCCCCAGAGGTGCCCCCATGAGCTAATAATGCCCCCAGAGGTGCCCCCATGAGCTAATAATGCCCCAGATGTGCCCCCATGAACTAATAATGCCCCCAGAGGTGCCCCCATATACTAATAATGCCCCCAGAGGTGCCCCCATGAGCTAATAATGCCCCCAGAGGTGCCCCCATATACTAATAATGCCCCCAGAGGTGCCCCCTATGAACTAATAATGCCCCCAGAGGTGCCCCCATATACTAATAATGCCCCCTGCTCTGCCCCTAAAAAAAAATAAAAACATCCTACTCACCTAAACTGCGCTGTGGCTGCAGGCAGCAGCTCTCCTCCTCCTCTTCTGGTTCCATCTTGCGAGCCGCGGGGTCGGGACGTCCGGCAGGCGTGATGACGTCACATCATCACGCCTGCCGGAGAGGTCACGTCCCGGCCTCCAATAGGCTGCTGGTATGAAGTGCCGGCAGCCTATGGGAGGGAATGTAGGAGCAGGATGCTGACACTTCCTGCTCCTACATTATGCTCACTTTAATGTTCCGCCCGCTCACAGTGCGGGCGGAACATCAAAGTGATCTGTGCATCCCGAGAAGCTGCGCAGCCACAGCTTCTCGGGATGCTTAAAGTGACAGTGCACATTTCCCACCGGGATCCCGCGGCACCCCTGGCGGGTTCTCCCGGAACACCAGTTGGGAAACGCTGACCTAGCAAGTGACCAGCCGTACCTCCACACCGGGAGTTACGACAGAATTGGCGTCACGAACAGGATACAAGCCTTGTTGCTACCTATTATCGCTACCCTAAAGAACTGTGTATGGTATATGATTCACTGTGTAAAGATTGCCAAGAACTGTGTGCTCTTTATTACAAATGCAAGTCGCAAAGTACTAAGCACCAAACCACCTATTGCCCTGAAGATAAGTGCCCCAATGCAAGTCACCCTAACAGTACGTGTAAAAGTGGGGGAGCCCTCTTTATTATTCCGGGACTGTGTTCTGCATTTACTAAGTACGCCACAACTTTCAAATCGCCCGCCAGCCAAATTGTGGGAAAACTGCTCAGAAGTGCAGGAAGACTCTGCTAAAAGCGCGCCAAAGTCTCAGCACTGCCCCCTGACGGAACCTAGCAGTGTCAAGTTGTTTCCGGGAGGACCCCTGATGGTGAGACACCGCCTTGCGTGTACTTGGCGCGGACATGATTTTGGAGGCGGACGCCCATGCACGTCCCCTGAGCTTAACCGGAAGTCATGACTTTGCCCTCAGTTGTGTCAAGATGGCGAGCGGAGAGCAACATGTGATGGACGCTGCGACACAGGCTATATCAGAAATTATGAGAGCCCTGGCCCGCTGGTCAGCGGCCTCTGCAGAGAAGCACCCACACACCGCAGGTCCCCTTCCTGCCATCATCCAGCACAGCGGCTGAGACCTTCAGCTACGCAGCCGATCCCCTGAGAGGACATACCGGAAGGAAAGAGCCATTTCTTTGGTATCCGAGACCCTGATCAAGATAGTGAACCATACTCCGAGTTCTCTGTCCTAGACAGGGATAGGTATGCGGCAGAAGCTGCCTTTGACGGCAGTGACTTTGTGGCTATCCCTGCGCCACCGCCCCTGTTTCAATACTCCAGCCCCAGCTCCAGCCACAACCCTTCTGAGGCGGGACCGCCTCCACTACCTCCACTGCCTTAAAGGACAACTCCCACGAAAAAAAATTTTAACTTATTTAACACACATTACAAATTTATATAACTTTCCACTTTCGGACCCCCGACACCCCCCCCCCCCCCCCCCCCCCGGAAGTTAAAGAATGTATACATTACCTATTACGGTCGTCACGGTCCTCTTCTCCAGGGCGGCATCTGGTGACGACAACGTCAGAGCTGGGGGGCTGTCCGGGTCTTCTTCCTCCTCGGCGTCTTCATAGAAAGTGAATGGGATGGAAAGGCTGCTGGTGCACATGCGCACCAGCAGCCTTTTCATTGGCTGGAGCGCATCACATGGCTTCCAGCTTGCTCAGCCCTGATTGGCTGAGCTTGCTGGAAGCCATGTGATGCGCTCCAGCCAATGAAAAGGCTGCCGGTGCGCAAGAAAAATCTGCATCAATCGGCCGCCAAAGCCCATACAAAAAACCCAGTGCTAAATTCCCTCTATAGACATTCCCACACATGTATACATACATCCATACATACATGAATAAATACAGGCATAAACACATACACAGACATACATAAAAAAATGCAAAGAAACACATACATACATACATACATACATACATACATACATACATGAATAAATACAGGCATAAACATACACACTAACACATATACATACATAAATAAATAGAAATAAACACATACATACATGAATAATTACAGACATACACACATGCATACGTGAATAATTACAGACATACACACATGGATACATGAATAATTACAGACATATACACACACACACATGAATAATTACAGACATACACACATTCATATATGAATAACTACAGACACACACATACATACATGAATAATTACAGACATACACACATACATACATAAATGAATAATTACATACATACATGAATAATTACAGACATATACATACATGAATAATTACAGACATACAGTACATACATGAATAATTACAGACATACATACATTAATAATTACAGATATATACACACATACATACATTAATAATTACAGACATACACATACATACATGAAAAATTAGACAAATACATACATACATGAATAATTACAGACATACACACACATACATGAAAATTTACAGATATATACACACACATGAATAATTACATACATACATGAATAATTTCAAACACACACATACATGAATAATTACAGACATACACACACTTACGTACATGAATACCTAGAGACCTACACACATACATACATGAATAACTAGAGACATACACACACATACATGAATAATTACAGACATACACACACATACATACATAAATACATGAATTACAGACATACACACATACATGAATAACTACAGACATACACATACATACATGAATAATTACAGACATACACATACATGAATAACTACAGACATACACACATACATACATACATAGTTACATATATAGTAACATACATACATACATACATACATACATACATACATACATACATCTGTGATGAGCCCCCGGGGTGATGTTATATCGGAGGAGTGGCCGGTTACTTGCTAGGTGTTTAGGTCTGACACCACTCTGGTGGTGCATGGCAGAGATACAGCCGGACATTGTAGTGATGTCTTGTGACGCCCAGTGCCTGGAGGGCACACAGGTGGGAGGGCACGCCTGCTTTTAGTTTTGAAGGCCGGTTGTACCTTTTCCCCTGTGGTCAGTGTCTGGTGGGTTACGAATAATCACAAAGGGGGACATTTTTTTAAGGGTTTTGCGCCTAATTTTCAGTGAATAATTGCATTTTTCATCCATTTTTGGTCTAAGTTCTATTTGTGAACCAGTATTCGACAGGTGAATATTTTTTGGATGCAACTTTTTTTTAATCTGCCTGTTTTAAGTATTCACCCAAAAGTTCGCATAATCTGGGATTAGCGCCCAATTTATCATTTGCGACTTTTTAAAAAGTGTCATAAACAGGCGCAGTCTTACATCTGGTCAATACCAGGTAAATAAAACTGTGCCATTTTTTTCATATTTGCACCTTTTTTTGCGCCTTTTTAATTAGATACATTTACTATGGCAGTGCTACATTTTAATGAATCAGTCAGAAGCTATTGGAACAAAATACACACCAATCTCCATTAGAATAGTTGGGTTAGTTTTGGGTAGAGTTAAGCCGGTTTACTATTTGCAAATGTGCAGCAGGTAATACAGAGTCAAAGATATGAGGTTTCTCTGGTTAAAGCACACTTAGCAAAAGTTCCCAATAAATACTTGACAAAACAACGACCTGATCTGTAGTAGATGAGAGGAAGGCTGAGGGTTTCCTGCTGACACCTGTGCTGCGAGACAGAGTTCCTAGGCTTACTGCAACTTTGGCTAGTCCTCTCTTGTGTATAGTGCTGTGTAGCATTACTATTGAAGAAGTTGTGCTGTACTGTCTTGCGTCCTTCCCATGCGGGGTACTGACTAAGACTGACTTGAGGTACAGGGACCTGGCAGAGGGCCAGGGCCCAGATAGGACCACTGTGGAGGGCTATCTAGCTTGTGTCCTTCTTCCACAATGTCCAGAACGAAAAACTCTGCTCCTCCTCCACCCATGTGACTTACTTCCTCCCAGCATGTAAGGTGCGCTGTGAGTGGGTGAAGAGTGCAATAGAAGAAGAAAGGAGGGAGATGATAGGAAAGAAAAGAACTAGACTCTAGTGTTGAAACTTAATACTGCTTTCATCACCATAATAACACAATAAGTACAGACATTTACGAGGGGTGTAAATAAACGTAACACCTGTGGTAGGGCATCACACATATACACATACACACGCATACATACATACACACATACATGAGTAAATACACATAAATACACACATACATACATACACACATACATAAACACATACATACACTCTCACACGCCTTCATACACTTGTGTACACATGCATATTTCTATATCTTTTGGATATTTTTGCTAGAGATTGGTTCCTAGGTGGCTTGTTGTATCTGTCTCTCCTGGTTGGGTAATAAAATGTTTCATTGTATGGGTAAATGGCTCTGGTGTTTATAGCTTGCAGGAAATGTTTACAGTGGTTGCATTAGGAGAGAAATCCGATTACTGGCCCTGTCTGTCTGGTTGTCACGCAGGGGTCTTATAGTGATTTGTTTCCCTCCCTGTTGGCTGTGCTGAGATCTGCACTATTAGCCTGACTTGTTACTGTAACCGGTCCCTGCCTGGATTATGCAGTCGGCTCTTCTCTCACAGTCTGGGTCCCCCATCCTTTACACTGCAGTCCTGGTACAGGTCTCATATTCTGTGGGATATAATATTTCTATGGTATACAAAATGTCACAAAGGGAACTCGCAGTCATTGAGTAATGAAGTGGCAGATAGTAATGGAGTTCCTGTAAATCCATTACTCCCGTCCCAGGTGTCTGCCTGTGTTATTGTGTTTCTGTAGTAATATGGAAGCGGTATGATTAGCTCTATGGAGGCGGCGGGATTATACACCGAGATAATCATTAATATGTCTACAGAAAAGCACAAATCACACGCGCTTAAAGGGGCTATTCAGGATTAGAAACTGCCTATTCTGGATTAACACACACTAAGGACAGGGGTGGTGCTGTTTTTGGAAGAAATCAGCTATATTTTTTCAAATCCTGAATAACCCCTTTAACTAGCCATACTGGGAGTGGGAGCAGTCAACCATCTAACCATGCCTGGCTATAAAGGAGTCGGACATGTTGGATTGTGAATCTTTTAATTCCAGGGAGATGACATAAGGTTTGCGGACCCCCCAAAAAATCAGCATTTGACTTCTGGTGCCTGGAAAAGATGGATACAGCCTCGGGCTGCCTGGAAGACACAGATACAGCCTCGGGCTTCCTGGAAGACACGGATACCACACTGAAGAAAAAATTCAGCAGTCCAGCACTTCGCAAAGACGTTTGTTTGTTTATTTAGTCTTGAGCAATAAAACAGCAGAACACCAACGTGCAGTGACCCCACAGATTAGACGCGTTTCGAGCGCATGCGCACTCTTGTTCGCCTAGTGTTTCCTCACTTCCACCACCCTTAAATCATTACCATACAGGTGTGCTTACAAATGAAAGAAAAAGATCCATTTGAAAGAACTAGTAACACATGCTGTGATTACATGGACATGGATAGGGGTTGCTAAATCAAAATGCACATAGATATACAGCACTAGAATGTAAACATGGATAAATGTATATAAATAAATTCATATTGTGATAATATCCACAGAAAAATCATGATATGTATTACAACAAATAATTAAAGATAAAAAGGATTAAATGGAAGGCAATATGAATGGCTGTATAAATTATATCGGTATAAGAATATATAAAAATATATATGTAAGCATTTCATAAATGCATGTATGATAATTATTATAATGATAATAATTTCCCATTTCTATGCCTTATATACCTATATCTAAATACCGGTCAATAAATTAAACTATGTTTATTGTGTATTCCAACCTGCTGGCCCATAGATCTGTAATCGGACTGTGTGAATGCTGTTCTAGCCAACAACTTACTAGATTACTAACCCGATATATTTGTTATTCTCAGTGCTGAAATAAGATATGAGATATGACATATAAAATATATGAATATATATGTGCAAAGTTACTATGCAACCATGGTAGGTCATGTATTTTTTTAAACAGTTACGTTATATATTTATTAGTAATGATACATTAGTTCATGACGTATATTCATACCCTCGGGTGCTCTGGTGCCCAACATAAACTGCCAGTATGCCTCTCGGTTTCTGAGGATCCGATTACGGATCTATGGGCCAGCAGGTTGGAATACACAATAAACATAGTTTAATTTATTGACCGGTATTTAGATATAGGTATATAAGGCATAGAAATGGGAAATTATTATCATTATAATAATTATCATACATGCATTTATGAAATGCTTACATATATATTTTTATATATTCTTATACTGATATAATTTATACAGCCATTCATATTGCCTTCCATTTAATCCTTTTTATCTTTAATTATTTGTTGTAATACATATCATGATTTTTCTGTGGATATTATCACAATATCAATTTATTTATATACATTTATCCATGTTTACATTCTAGTGCTGTATATCTCTGTGCATTTTGATTTAGCAACCCCTATCCATGTCCATGTAATCACAGCATGTGTTACTAGTTCTTTCAAATGGATCTTTTTCTTTCATTTGTAAGCACACCTGTATGGTAATGATTTAAGGGTGGTGGAAGTGAGGAAACACTAGGCGAACAAGAGTGCGCATGCGCTCGAAACGCGTCTAATCTGTGGGGTCACTGCACGTTGGTGTTCTGCTGTTTTATTGCTCAAGACTAAATAAACAAACAAACGTCTTTGCGAAGTGCTGGACTGCCGAATTTTTTCTTCAGTGTTGTGCATCCACGCATCGAGCCTTATGTGAGTCCGGGCACCAAAGAGTTTGGGATCGGTGAGCTGACATTTTCTACTGCATGTTAAGACACGGATACAGCCTCAGGCTGCCTGGAAGACAAAGATACCGCCTCGGGCTTTCTGGAAGACACGGATACAGCCACAGGCTGCCTGGAAGACACGGATACAGCCACAGGCTGCCTGGAAGACACGCATACAGCCTCGGGCTTTCTGAAAGACACGGATACAGCCACAGCCTGCCTGGAAGACACGCATACAGCCTCGGGCTTTCTGGAAGACACGGATACAGCCACAGGCTGCCTGGAAGACACGGATACAGCCACAGCCTGCCTGGAAGACACGGATACAGCCACAGGCTGCCTGGAAGACACGAATACAGCCACAGGCTGCCTGGAAGACAAAGATACCGCCTCGGGCTTTCTGGAAGACACGGATACAGCCACAGGCTGCCTGGAAGACACGGATACAGCCACAGCCTGCCTGGAAGACACGCATACAGCCTCGGGCTTTCTGGAAGACACGGATACAGCCACAGGCTGCCTGGAAGACACGGATACAGCCACAGGCTGCCTGGAAGACACGGATACAGCCACAGGCTGCCTGGAAGACACGGATACAGCCACAGGCTGCCTGGAAGACACGGATACAGCCTCGGGCTTTCTGGAAGACACGGATACAGCCCCGGGCTGCCTGGAAGACAAAGATACTGCCTCGGGCTTTCTGGAAGACACGGATACAGCCTCGGGCTTTCTGGAAGACACGGATACAGCCTCGGGCTTTCTGGAAGACACGGATACAGCCACAGGCTGCCTGGAAGACACGGATACAGCCACAGCCTGCCTGGAAGACACGGATACAGCCACAGCCTGCCTGGAAGACACGGATACAGCCACAGCCTGCCTGGAAGACACGCATACAGCTTCGGGCTGCCTGGAAGACATGGATACAACCCCGGGCTGTCTAAAAAACACAGTTACAGCCACAGGCTGCCTGGAAGACATGGATACAGCATCCGGGCTGCCTGGAAGACATGGATACAACCACGGGCTTGCTGGAAGACATGGATACAGCCGCGGGCTGCCTGGAAGACACGGATACAGCCCCGGGCTTCCTGGAAGACATGGATACAGCCTCAGGCTGCCTGGAAGACACGGATACAGCCTCAGGCTGCCAGGAAGACATTGATACCGCCTCGCGCTGTCTGGAAGACATGGATACAGCCACAGGCTGCTTGGAAGACAGGGATACAGCCTCAGGCTGCCTTGAAGACACGGATACAGCCTGAAGCTGCCTGGAAGACATGGATACAGCCACAGGCAGCCAGTGCTCCCTGAGGCGGCTATCCTCCTCTTCTCTTCCTATAGAGAACACATGAATGGCCTGACAAACGTGTGTGTGTATGATGGGATGGGGAGAGATTGGCTGACAGTCATCTTATGGGTCCTCCCCGCATAGTGCTACATGATAGAATTCTGGCTGCTGGCCGTCATCACTAGGGGGAGCTGAGGAACAAAACAGTTTTGTAATTGAGAACATGTGAGGGAAAAAAAAGACAATGAAATTGATCAGAATTGTGAACCTCCATACAGTAGTAAGTGCAGTGATCCCATTTGTAGCACGGTCATCCTCTGAGCCGTTCTCATATCACTCCATTATTGTGAAGTGAGTGTGATGTAACACAACGTGTGACTCACTGAAGATCGCCCCTTACTGCCCGGCTCCTTGCCCCGAAGCAGCCCGCCGCCAGCCCCGGCCTCCCTATTTTTTACCTGCATCTATTTCTGAATTTGATTTTTATTTTTGTCAATGGTGACATCTGACCGCAGATAATATATTACCGCCTTCTGTTCCTTCTCTGCTCCTCTCATTTGTTCTTTCTAGTGAAAGCTTGGAGACATAATTGAAAAGCCTAATGGATAAAAGCGGAATCCTTTTGTAGTCATCACAATGCACAGTTTTTCGCTGGAGAATTACTTAAGCTGTCCGAACAAGACGGCATTTTTCTTTTCACAGAAAGATAATGAAAACCCTAAATGAGATGACAAGATTGCCTGACCCAGCCGAGATTCTCCAGTTCAATTATTGTTGATATGAAATTATAGAAGAGATCGAGGAGCATTATTCCAGGACGACATCTCCCACCCCGCCAGGAGGAATGTAATTGTGATACATTGCCGCCAATGGCAATTTACCCGCAGGTAATGGACAATCTGATAGTTAAATGGGACGATTGAGGGGGAAGCATAGATCGGGGTAGTGCCTAATGTGCGCCGCCGCTGCCACCATCTGGAGCCACAGACTATGATGAAGGAAGCCGCCGCCGCTTGTTTCTTTCCTATTTACACACAGAGAGTTGTATCGGGAAATCGGCTGACGCTGGTGACATTGAAGGTTACCCACTCGGAAGTCTATTATTGGCCAATTGATGCCTCGGAAAACCTGACAGCTAAAACTCTGGTCTAAGGACGGCTGGAGGAAATCTCTGCACCGCTCCATTAGGCATCTACTGTCGTACTGATATCCTGGAAACATCCCCGTGAGTTATGACAGAGTGCAGTGTGCCCTTAGAACTACAACTCCCAGCATGCCCTGACACTGTGCAGTTTGCTTTATGTGAGTTTACACAGACAGATTGTGTAAACGCATTAGTAGTTATCTCCAACTAGTGGCTCTCCAGCTATTGCAGAATTGCAACTCCAAGTATGCCGGGTATGCTGGAGAGGGGACACTGGAGAGGGAACGCAGGTTGGGGGACACTGGAGAGGGAACACAGGTTGGGGGACACTGGAGAGGGAACACAGGTTGGGGGACACTGGAGAGGGAACACAGGTTGGGGGACGCTGGAGAGGGAACGCAGGTTGGGGGACACTGGAGAGGGAACGCAGGTTGGGAAACACTGGAGAGGGAACACAGGTTGGGGGACACTGGAGAGGGAACGCAGGTTGGGGGACACTGGAGAGGGAACACAGGTTGGGGGACGCTGGAGAGGGAACACAGGTTGGGGGACACTGGAGAGGGAACACAGGTTGGGGGACGCTGGAGAGGGAACGCAGGTTGGGGGACACTGGAGAGGGAACGCAGGTTGGGGGACACTGGAGAGGGAACGCAGGTTGGGGGACACTGGAGAGGGAACGCAGGTTGGGAAACACTGGAGAGGGAACGCAGGTTGGGGGACACTGGAGAGGGAACACAGGTTGGGGGACACTGGAGAGGGAACGCAGGTTGGGGGACGCTGGAGAGGGAACGCAAGTTGGGGGACGCTGGAGAGGGAACGCAAGTTGGGGGACGCTGGAGAGGGAACACAGGTTGGGGGACACTGGAGAGGGAACGCAGGTTGGGAAACACTGGAGAGGGAACACAGGTTGGGGGACGCTGGAGAGGGAACGCAGGTTGGGGGACACTGGAGAGGGAACGCAGGTTGGGAAACACTGGAGAGGGAACACAGGTTGGGGGACACTGGAGAGGGAACGCAGGTTGGGGGACACTGGAGAGGGAACACAGGTTGGGGGACGCTGGAGAGGGAACACAGGTTGGGGGACACTGGAGAGGGAACACAGGTTGGGGGACGCTGGAGAGGGAACGCAGGTTGGGGGACACTGGAGAGGGAACGCAGGTTGGGGGACACTGGAGAGGGAACGCAGGTTGGGGGACACTGGAGAGGGAACGCAGGTTGGGAAACACTGGAGAGGGAACGCAGGTTGGGGGACACTGGAGAGGGAACACAGGTTGGGGGACACTGGAGAGGGAACGCAGGTTGGGGGACGCTGGAGAGGGAACGCAAGTTGGGGGACGCTGGAGAGGGAACACAGGTTGGGGGACACTGGAGAGGGAACGCAGGTTGGGAAACACTGGAGAGGGAACACAGGTTGGGGGACACTGGAGAGGGATCACAGGTTGGGGGACACTGGAGAGGGAACGCAGGTTGGGGGACACTGGAGAGGCAACGCAGGTTGGGGGACACTGGAGAGGAAACGCAGGTTGGGGGACACTGGAGAGGGAACGCAGGTTGGGGGACACTGGAGAGGGAACGCAGGTTGGGGGACACTGGAGAGGGAACGCAGGTTGGGGGACACTGGAGAGGGAACACAGGTTGGGGGACACTGGAGAGGGAACACAGGTTGGGGGACACTGGAGAGGGGACACAGGTTGGGGGACACTGGAGAGGGGACGCTGGAGAGGGAACAAAGGTTGGGGGACACTGGAGAGGGAACACAGGTTGGGGGACACTGGAGAGGGAACACAGGTTGGGGGACACTGGAGAGGGGACACAGGTTGGGGGACACTGGAGAGGGGACGCTGGAGAGGGAACAAAGGTTGGGGGACACTGGAGAGGGAACGCAGGTTGGGGGACACTGGAGAGGGAACACAGGTTGGGGGACACTGGAGAGGGAACGCAGGTTGGGGGACGCTGGAGAGGGAACACAGGTTGGGGGACACTGGAGAGGGGACGCTGGAGAGGGAACAAAGGTTGGGGGACACTGGAGAGGGAACACAGGTTGGGGGACACGGGAGAGGGAACGCAGGTATAGGGTATAGGGATTACTGTATATTACAGTATAGGGATTACTGTATAGGGGATAACAGTATAGTGGCTACAGTATAGGAGGTATACAGGGTATTACAGTATGTGGATAACAGTATAGGGGGTTACAGTATAGGGGATTACAGTATAGGGGATTACAGTATGGGGATTACAGTAGGGAATTACAGTAGGGAATTACAGTATGGGGGGATTACAGTATAGGGGATTACAGTATAGGGGATTACAGTATGGGGATTACAGTATGGGGGGATTACAGTATAGGGGATTACAGTATGGGGATTACAGTATGGGGGGATTACAGTATGGGGATTACAGTATAGGGGATTACAGTATGGGGATTACAGTATGGGGGGATTACAGTATGGGGATTACAGTATAGGGGATTACAGTATGGGGATTACAGTATGGGGGGATTACAGTATGGGGATTACAGTATGGGGGATTACAGTATAGGGGATTACAGTATAGGGGATTACAGTATGGGGGATTACAGTATGGGGGGATTACAGTATGGGGGATTACAGTATGGGGGGACTACAGTATGGGGGGATTACAGTATGGGGGGATTATAGTATGGGGATTACAGTATGGGGGTTACAGTATGGGGCATTACAGTATGGGGGATTACAGTATACGGGATTACAGTATACGGGATTACAGTATGGGGGTTACAGTATGGGGCATTACAGTATGGGGGATTACAGTATACGGGATTACAGTATACGGGATTACAGTATGGGGGTTACAGTATGGGGGATTACAGTATGGGGGGATTACAGTATGGGGGGATTACAGTATGGGGGATTACAGTATGGGGGGACTACAGTATGGGGGGATTACAGTATGGGGGTTACAGTATAGGGGGATTACAGTATGGGGATTAAAGTATAGGGGGATTACAGTATGGGGATTAAAGTATAGGGGGATTACAGTATGGGGGATTACAGTATGGGGGGGGGGTTACAGTATGGGGATTACAGTATGGGGGTTACAGTATAGGGTATTACAGTATGGGGGGTTACAGTATAGGGTATTACAGTATGGGGGTATTACAGTATGGGGGTTACAGTATAGGGGATTACTATATGGGGACTACAATATGGGGGGATTACAGTATGGGGGGGTTACAGTATGGGGGGATTACAGTATGGGGGGTTACAGTATAGGGGGTTACAGTATAGGGGATTACAGTGTGGGGGATTATAGTATGGGGGATTACAGTATGGGAGTTACAGTATAGGGGATTACAGTATGGGGGGATTATAGTATGGGGGATTACAGTATAGGGGATTATAGTATGGGGGATTACAGTATAGGGGATTACTATATGGGGATTACAGTATGGGGGATTATAGTATGGGGACTACAGTATGGGGGGATTACAGTATGGGGGTTACAGTATAGGAGGTTACAGTATTGGGGATTACAGTATAGGGGGATTACAGTATGGGGATTACAGTATGGGGGATTATAGTATAGGGGATTACAGTATGGGGGATTACAGTATGGGGATTACAGTATGGGGGATTATAGTATAGGGGTTACGGTATAGGGTATTACAGTATGGGGGATTATAGTATAGGGGATTACAGTATGGGGGATTACAGTATGGGGGTTACAGTATAGGGGATTACAGTATGGGGGTATTACAGTATGGGGGTTACAGTATAGGGGATTACAGTATAGGGGTTACGGTATAGGGTATGACAGTATGGGGGTTACAGTATAGGGGATTACAGTATGGGGATTACAGTATAGGGGATTACAGTATAGGGGTTACGGTATAGGGTATGACAGTATGGGGGTTACAGTATAGGGGATTACAGTATGGGGGTTACGGTATAGGACTTTATCAAGCACTATAATAATATACAGCATGCAGGGCATTTTATATATATATATATATATATATATATATATATATATACATACATATATAGCTGTTGCTGTCCATGTGTGATAGCTCCAGCATGGCCGCCATTATACCTATATTCTGTAGGGCAGATGTTACCAAGGACCTCCAGCGCGTGCTTCATGTAGTCAGACAATGGGCTTACAGGTACAAGGATCTCTTATGTTACATTGTATCGAGTATTTCTTCTCGTATCACAATAAGCAGAACAATATCCCTTAGCGTCTTCTTATGGTTTATTGTGATAGAAAAGTGCAGACAATTCATTTGCTGAAGGTTAAGAGCGTATAAAGGATAATACACATGGTCCTCGAGTCAGAATACAGTAACTATGGAGGAAAGGCGATCTATTATAAGGACAGTAGGAACTGGCGGTAAGAGGATCCGCCATTGTGCGGCCGCCTCTCAGGTATCGGCCTCGCAGACCAAGGAAGATGAGCTGCAACGTCCCTATTCATGAGGAGGAACAAAGGCCGGTCTATGATTACATTGTTACACGGCCTATAATAACGTTACAGTGTTACACGGCCTATAATAACGTTACAGTGTTACACGGCCTATAATAATATTACAGTGTTACACGGCCTATAATAACGTTACAGTGTTACACGGTCTATAATAATGTTACAGTGTTACACGGCCTATAATAATATTACAGTGTTACACGGCCTATAATAACGTTACAGTGTTACACGGCCTATAATAATGTTACATTGTTACACGGCCTATAATAATGTTACAGTGTTACACGGTCTATAATAACGTTACAGTGTTACACGGCCTATAATAATGTTACAGTGTTACACGGCCTATAATAATGTTACATTGTTACACGGCCTATAATAATGTTACAGTGTTACACGGTCTATAATAACGTTACAGTGTTACACGGCCTATAATAATGTTACAGTGTTACACGGCCTATAATAATATTACAGTGTTACACGGCCTATAATAACGTTACAGTGTTACACGGCCTATAATAATGTTACATTGTTACACGGCCTATAATAATGTTACAGTGTTACACGGTCTATAATAACGTTACAGTGTTACACGGCCTATAATAATGTTACAGTGTTACACGGCCTATAATAATGTTACATTGTTACACGGCCTATAATAATGTTACAGTGTTACACGGCCTATAATAATATTACAGTGTTACACGGCCTATAATAATGTTACATTGTTACACGGTCTATAATAATGTTACAGTGTTACACGGCCTATAATAATGTTACATTGTTACACGGTCTATAATAACCTTACAGTGTTACACGGCCTATAATAATATTACAGTGTTACACGGCCTATAATAATATTACAGTGTTACACGGCCTATAATAACGTTACAGTGTTACACGGCCTATAATAATATTACAGTGTTACACGGCCTATAATATTGTTACAGTGTTACACGGCCTATAATAATATTACAGTGTTACACGGCCTATAATAACGTTACAGTGTTACACGGTCTATAATAATGTTACAGTGTTACACGGCCTATAATAATATTACAGTGTTACACGGCCTATAATAACGTTACAGTGTTACACGGCCTATAATAATGTTACATTGTTACACGGCCTATAATAATGTTACAGTGTTACACGGCCTATAATAATGTTACATTGTTACACGGCCTATAATAATGTTACAGTGTTACACGGTCTATAATAACGTTACAGTGTTACACGGCCTATAATAATGTAACAGTGTTACACGGCCTATAATATTGTTACAGTGTTACACGGCCTATAATAATATTACAGTGTTACACGGTCTATAATAACGTTACAGTGTTACACGGCCTATAATAACGTTACAGTGTTACACGGCCTATAATAATGTTACAGTGTTACACGGCCTATAATATTGTTACAGTGTTACACGGCCTATAATAATATTACAGTGTTACACGGTCTATAATAACGTTACAGTGTTACACGGCCTATAATAACGTTACAGTGTTACACGGCCTATAATAACGTTACAGTGTTACACGGCCTATAATAATAATGTTACAGTGTTACACGGCCTATAATAATAATGTTACATTGTTACATGGCCTATAATATTGTTACAGTGTTACACGGCCTATAATAATGTTAGTGTTACACGGCCTATAATAATGTTAGTGTTACACTGCCTATAATAATGTTACATTGTTACACGGCCTATAATAATATTACAGTGTTACACGGCCTATAATAATATTACAGTGTTACACGGCCTATAATAATATTACAGTGTTACACGGCCTATAATAATGTTACAGTGTTACACGGCCTATAATAATATTACAGTGTTACACGGCCTATAATAATATTACATTGTTACACGGCCTATAATAATGTTACAGTGTTACACGGCCTATAATAATATTACATTGTTACACGGCCTATAATAACGTTACAGTGTTACACGGCCTATAATAACGTTACAGTGTTACACGGCCTATAATAATGTTACAGTGTTACACGGCCTATAATAATGCCTTACTGTCTCCATCTATTACAGCCATGGTTCTTGTTTTCCTATCGCAATTTCTGCGGTCAGATAATGGGAAACCCAATGGCGGGCGCAGCCAGGTGGAAGCCAGGGAGACCTTGGAGCCGCCCGCAGTACAGAGCGCTGTCTATGGGGCCCGTTCTCCGAGGACGCATCGCTCACGTCTCAGGAGGATTAACCCCTTGTAGTCTGAGGTGGGAAACGTTTCCCTGGAAGTGAAGAGGAAAAGTATTAGAGGTGAATGTGAAGGTCAGCAGCAGGTGCGGCTCCGCTATTGAACGGCCAGGACGGCGATGGCGTTGGGATTACATTGTCTGAGGGAGCTGTAATTGGCAAAACGAAAATCAATTTGTAGGAACCAAAATAAATAGAAATCAAGTTAATACCCGGCTGCCGGGGAGGAGAGAGGCGGACGTCCATTTCTGCTGTTTGTTTGTATTTCTGACATTACAGAAGAGGGGCTGGGGGGGGGGGGGGGGGGGGGGGGGCTGCAGGTTATTACAGCAGAGGGGCTGCAGGTTATTACAGCAGAGGGGATGGGGGGGGGGCTGCAGGTTATTACAGCAGAGGGGCTGGGGGGGGCTGCAGGTTATTACAGCAGAGGGGCTGGGGGGGGCTGCAGGTTATTACAGCAGAGGGGCTGGGGGGGGGGCTGCAGGTTATTACAGCAGAGGGGCTGGGGGGGGGGGCTGCAGGTTATTACAGCAGAGGGGCTGGGGGGGCCGCAGGTTATTACAGCAGAGGGGCTGGGGGGGGCTGCAGGTTATTAAAGCAGAGGGGCATGGGGGGGGCTGCAGGTTATTACAGCAGAGGGGCTGGGGGGGCTGCAGGTTATTACAGCAGAGGGGCTGGGGGGGGGCTGCAGGTTATTACAGCAGAGGGGCTGGGGGGGGGCTGCAGGTTATTACAGCAGAGGGGCTGGGGGGGGGGGGCTGCAGGTTATTACAGCAGAGGGGCTGGGGGGGGCTGCAGGTTATTACAGCAGAGGGGCTGGGGGGGGCTGCAGGTTATTACAGCAGAGGGGCTGGGGGGGGCTGCAGGTTATTACGGCAGAGGGGCTGCGGGGGGGGGGCTGCAGGTTATTACAGCAGAGGGGCTGGGGGGGGCTGCAGCTTATTACAGCAGAGGGGACGGGGGGCTGCAGGTTATTACAGCAGAGGTGCTGGGGAGGGGGGGGGGGGCTGCAGGTTATTACAGCAGAGGGGCTGGGGGGGCTGCAGGTTATTACAGCAGAGGGGCTGGGGGGGCTGCAGGTTATTACAGCAGAGGGGCGGGGGGGGGGCTGCAGGTTATTACAGCAGAGGGGCTGGGGGGGCTGCAGGTTATTACAGCAGAGGGGCTGGGTGGGCTGCAGGTTATTACAGCAGAGGGGCTGGGGGGGCTGCAGGTTATTACAGCAGAGGGGCTGGGGGGGGGGCTGCAGGTGATTAAACCAGAGGGGGGGGGGGGGGGCTGCAGGTTATTACAGCAGAGGGGCTTGGGGGGGGCTGCAGGTTATTACAGCAGAGGGGCTGGGGGGGGCTGCAGGTTATTACAGCAGAGGGGCTGGGGGGGGGCTGCAGGTTATTACGGCAGAGGGGCTGCGGGGGGGGGCTGCAGGTTATTACAGCAGAGGGGCTGGGGGGGCTGCAGGTTATTACAGCAGAGGGGACGGGGGGCTGCAGGTTATTACAGCAGAGGTGCTGGGGAGGGGGGGGGGGCTGCAGGTTATTACAGCAGAGGGGCTGGGGGGGCTGCAGGTTATTACAGCAGAGGGGCTGGGGGGGCTGCAGGTTATTACAGCAGAGGGGCTGGGGGGGGCTGCAGGTTATTACAGCAGAGGGGCTGGGGGGGGCTGCAGGTTATTACAGCAGAGGGGCTGGGTGGGCTGCAGGTTATTACAGCAGAGGGGCTGGGGGGGCTGCAGGTTATTACAGCAGAGGGGCTGGGGGGGCTGCAGGTTATTACAGCATAGGGGCTGGGGGGGGGCTGCAGGTTATTACAGCAGAGGGGCTGGGGGGGGCTGCAGTTTATTACAGCAGAGGGGCTGGGGGGGCTGCAGGTTATTAAAGCAGAGGGGCTGGGGGGGCTGCAGGTTATTACAGCAGAGGGGCTGGGGGGGGCTGCAGGTTATTACAGCAGAGGGGCTGCGGGGGGCTGCAGGTTATTACAGCAGAGGGGCTGGAGGGGGGCTGCAGGTTATTACAGCAGAGGGGTGGGGGGGGCTGCAGGTTATTACAGCAGAGGGGCTGGGGGGGGGCTGCAGGTTATTACAGCAGAGGGGCGGGGGGGGGCTGCAGGTTATTACAGCAGAGGGGCTGGGGGGGGGCTGCAGGTTATTACAGCAGAGGGGCTTGGGGGGGGCTGCAGGTTATTACAGGCAGAGGGGCTGGGGGGGGGGGCTGCAGGTTATTACAGCAGAGGGGCTGGGGGGGGGCTGCAGGTTATTACAGCAGAAGGGATGGGGGCTGCAGGTTATTACAGCAGAGGGCATGGGGGGGGCTGCAGGTTATTACAGCAGAGGGGCATGGGGGGGGGCTGCAGGTTATTAAAGCAGAGGGGCTGGGGGGGCTGCAGGTTATTACAGCAGAGGGGCTGGGGGGGCTGCAGGTTATTACAGCAGAGGGGCTGGGGGGGGCTGCAGGTTATTAAAGCAGAGGGGCTGTGGGGGGCTGCAGTTTATTACAGCAGAGGGGCTGGGGGGGGCTGCAGGTTATTACAGCAGAGGGGATGGGGGCTGCAGGTTATTACAGCAGAGGGGCGGGGGGGGGGCTGCAGGTTATTACAGCAGAGGGCATGGGGGGCTGCAGGTTATTACAGCAGAGGGGCTGGGGGGGCTGCAGGTTATTACATCAGAGGGGCTGGGGGGGCTGCAGGTTATTACAGCAGAGGGGACGGGGGGCTGCAGGTTATTATTATAACGGAGGGGATTGGGGGCTGCAGGTTATTACAGCAGAGGGGATGTGGGGCTGCAGGTTATTACAGCAGAGGGGATGGGGGGCTGCAGGTTATTATAGCTGGGGGGGCTGCAGGTTATTACAGCAGAGGGGCTGCGGGGGGGGCTGCAGGCTATTACAGCAGAGGGGCTGGGGGGGCTGCAGGTTATTACAGCAGAGGGGATGGGGGGGCTGCAGGTTATTACAGCAGAGGGGATGGGGGGGGCTGCAGGTTATTACAGCAGAGGGGCTGGGGGGGCTGCAGGTTATTACAGCAGAGCGGCTGGGGGGGGGGGGGGGCTGCAGGTTATTACAGCAGAGGGGGGGGGGGGCTGCAGGCTATTACAGCAGAGGGGCTGG
Organism: Dendropsophus ebraccatus; assembly: GCF_027789765.1. Classification (NCBI taxonomy): domain Eukaryota; kingdom Metazoa; phylum Chordata; class Amphibia; order Anura; family Hylidae; genus Dendropsophus; species Dendropsophus ebraccatus. The sequence continues at coordinate 3,606,643 of NC_091467.1, read as the reverse complement.
GGGGGCTGCAGGTTATTACAGCAGAGGGGATGGGGGCTGCAGGTTATTATAGCGGAGGGGATGGGGGGGCTGCAGGTTATTACAGCAGAGGGGACGGGGGGGGCTGCAGGCTATAACAGCAGAGGCGATGGGGGGTTGCAGGTTATTACAGCAGAGGGGCTGGGGGGCTGCATGTTATTACAGCAGAGGGCATGGGGGGCTGCAGGTTATTATAGCGGAGGGGACAGGGGGCTGCAGGCTATTACAGCAGAGGGGACAGGGGGCTGCAGGTTATTATAGCGGAGGGGACAGGGGGCTGCGGGTTATTATAGCGGAGGGGACAGGGGGCTGCAGGTTATTATAGCGGAGGGGACAGGGGGCTGCAGGTTATTATAGCGGAGGGGACAGGGGGCTGCAGGTTATTATAGCGGAGGGGACAGGGGGCTGCAGGTTATTATAGCGGAGGGGACAGGGGGCTGCAGGTTATTATAGCGGAGGGGATAGGGGGGCTGCAGGTTATTACAGCAGAGGGGCTGGGGGGCTGCAGGCTACTACAGCAATGTCCACCCCCCCCCCCCCGAATAACAACTGCACTGAGCGAGGGATCCCTGATCTGTCCCCAGCAGGTGCAGAACTACAACTCCCATCACCCTCTTCAGGAGAAGGGGAAGAGTTACTTCTGTGTGACAGAAAAAGGGGGAGATTTATCAAACATGGTGTAAAGTGAAACTGGCTCAGTCGCCCCCGGCAACCAATCAGATTCCACCTTTCATTTTCCAAAGAGTCTGTGAGGAATGAAAGGTGGAATCTGATTGGTTGCCGGGGGCGACTGAGCCAGTGTCACTTTACACCATGTAAAAGCGTTTACACATGGAATCTGTGGTAAATGCTGCACGTGTATGATCAGTATATCAATAACTGTGGCTGATGTCATCCCTCAGTGACATCATCCTCTCAAAAGAAAAAAAGCATATGCACAAAAAAAATGGTAGCACATCACAAAAATCTTTATTATAACACTAACATAGATACAAAATACCACATAAATAAGTGAATGTACAGGAGTAGTAAAATGAGGGAGACAGCACCCCAAATACTGCTCTACATTAAAAACACTAAAATGTCCCCATAAGTCCTGCTGGCGATCCAGACGGGACTAATCTACCACTCTGACTCTGGACTGTATGTACAATAACAAAAATCCAACATCTCCCTAGACAGAGACCCGGTAAAACAAAATATAACCACAAATAATGGAGCATAGGAAAAAAAAAAAGAAAATTGGAAACGATCACCATATACAGTCCAACAGAATGAGAGTCAGATGGGATAAGAAATCATCCCTGAGGAAGCCGCTAGACGGCGGAACGCTACCGTTTTTTGTGCATATGCTTTTTTTCTATTGAGAGGATGATGTACTACTTATATGCATTGGTTTAGCACTCCATGATTATTAGTGGTGCCCACTAGCTTTATATATATCCCTCAGTGACAGGCCACGGATTACATCCCTACATCAGTGACAGGCCGTGTATGACATCAGTGACAGGCCGTGTATAACATCAGTGACAGGCCGTGTAGGACATCAGTGACAGGCCGTGTAGGACATCAGTGACAGGAGGTGTAGGACATCTTTACATGACAACCTAAGGAGCCATACAGCAGGGTCTGGGATCTCACTGGCAAATTTACAGAGCGAGGCCCAGAAACCCAGCGCGGCCGCACACACTCCTGCTCTCCATGGTGCTGAACGGAAAGCCGCCCCCATGTCCTGTTACATATCCTATAGTTACCATCCAGCTGCTGGAAGTGACTCCACCATAGTGACGGACAGAGAGAGTGTAGCATTAACCCCAGTGCTGCTGATGTGACCGTAACAGCGCTGTATAAGGGGTCTAGGTACTGGTGTATTATACAGTGCTGTATAGGGGGTCTAGGTACTGGTGTATTATACAGTGCTGTATAAGGGGTCTAGGTACTGGTGTATTATACAGCGCTGTATAGGGGGTCTAGGTACTGGTGTATTATACAGTGCTGTATAGGGGGTCTAGGTACTGGTGTATTATACAGTGCTGTATAGGGGGTCTAGGTACTGGTGTATTATACAGCGCTGTATAGGGGGTCTAGGTACTGGTGTATTATACAGTGCTGTATAGGGGGTCTAGGTACTGGTGTATTATACAGTGCTGTATAGGGGGTCTAGGTACTGGTGTATTATACAGCGCTGTATAGGGGGTCTAGGTACTGGTGTATTATACAGTGCTGTATAAGGGGTCTAGGTACTGGTGTATTATACAGCGCTGTATAGGGGGTCTAGGTACTGGTGTATTATACAGTGCTGTATAAGGGGTCTAGGTACTGGTGTATTATACAGCGCTGTATAAGGGGTCTAGGTACTGGTGTATTATACAGTGCTGTATAGGGGGTCTAGGTACTGGTGTATTATACAGTGCTGTATAGGGGGTCTAGGTACTGGTGTATTATACAGTGCTGTATAAGGGGTCTAGGTACTGGTGTATTATACAGCGCTGTATAGGGGGTCTAGGTACTGGTGTATTATACAGTGCTGTATAGGGGGTCTAGGTATTGGTGTATTATACGGCACTGTATAAGGAGTCTAGGTACTGGTATATATCTCTTTGCTTCATGTATAACTCCCGATCCTCGGCCGGCACATGACACTTTCCGGTATATGTTGGGGATCTCTTCCTTCTGTCTCTTTGCTCCATGTATAACTCCTGATCCTCGGCCGGCGCGGGACACTTTCCGGTATATATTGGAGATCTCTTCCTCCCGATCCTCGGCCGGTAGATGACACTTTCCAGTATATATTGGTGATCTCTTCCTCCCGATCCTTGGCCGGCACATGACACTTTCCGGTATATGTTGGTGATCTCTTCCTCCCGATCCTCTGCTGGCGCGGGATACTTTCCGGTATATGTTAGGGATCTCTTCCTCCCTATCCTCGGCTGGCACATGACACTTTCCGGTATATGTTGGTGATCTCTTCCTCCCGATCCTCGGCCGGCGCGGGACACTTTCCGGTATATGTTAGGGATCTCTTCCTCCCTATCCTCGGCTGGCACATGACACTTTCCGGTATATGTTGGTGATCTCTTCCTCCCGATCCTCGGCCGGCGCGGGACACTTTCCGGTATATGTTAGGGATCTCTTCCTCCCTATCCTCGGCTGGCACATGACACTTTCCGGTATATGTTGGTGATCTCTTCCTCCCGATCCTTGGCCGGCACATGACACTTTCCGGTATATGTTGGTGATCTCTTCCTCCCGATCCTCGGCCGGTAGATGACACTTTCCGGTATATGTTGGGGATCTCTTCCTCCCGATCCTCGGCCGGCACATGACACTTACTGAAATATGTTGGGGATCTCTTCCTCCTGATCCTCGGCTGGCAGATGACACTTTCTGGTATATGTTGGTGATCTCTTCCTCCCGATCCTCGGCCGGCGCGGGACACTTTCCGGTATATGTTAGGAATCTCTTCCTCCTGATCCTCGGCCGGCGCGGGACACTTTCCGGTATATATTGGTGATCTCTTCCTCCCGATCCTCGTCCGGCACATGACACTTACTGAAATATGTTGGGGATCTCTTCCTCCTGATCCTCGTCTGGCAGATGACACTTTCTGGTATATGTTGGTGATCTCTTCCTCCCGATCCTGGGCCGGCGCGGGACACTTTCCGGTATATGTTGGTGATCTCTTCCTCCCGATCCTCGGCCGGCGCGGGACACTTTCCGGTATATGTTGGGGATCTCTTCCTCCTGATCCTCGGCCAGTAGATGACACTTTCCTGTATATGTTGGTGATCTCTTCCTCCCGATCCCCGGCCAGCACATGACACTTTCCGGTATATGTTGGGGATTTCTTCCTCCTGATCCTCGGCTGGTAGATGACACTTTCCGGTATATGTTGGGGATCTCTTCCTCCTGATCCTCGGCCGGCGCGGGACACTTTCCTGTATATGTTGGTGATCTCTTCCTCCCGATCCTCGGCCGGCACATGACACTTACTGAAATATGTTGGGGATCTCTTCCTCCTGATCCTCGTCTGGCAGATGACACTTTCTGGTATATGTTGGTGATCTCTTCCTCCCGATCCTCGGCCGGCGCGGGACACTTTCCGGTATATGTTGGTGATCTCTTCCTCCTGATCCTCGGCCGGCGCGGGACACTTTCCGGTATATGTTGGGGATCTCTTCCTCCTGATCCTCGGCCAGTAGATGACACTTTCCTGTATATGTTGGTGATCTCTTCCTCCCGATCCCCGGCCAGCACATGACACTTTCCGGTATATGTTGGTGATTTCTTCCTCCTGATCCTCGGCTGGTAGATGACACTTTCCGGTATATGTTGGTGATCTCTTCCTCCCGATCCCCGGCCAGCACATGACACTTTCCAGTATATGTTGGTGATCTCTTCCTCCCGATCCCCGGCCAGCACATGACACTTTCCAGTATATGTTGGTGATCTCTTCCTCCCGATCCTCGGCCGGCGCGGGACACTTTCCGGTTTATGTTGGGGATCTCTTCCTCCTGATCCTCGGCCAGTAGATGACACTTTCCTGTATATGTTGGTGATCTCTTCCTCCCGATCCCCGGCCAGCACATGACACTTTCCGGTATATGTTGGGGATTTCTTCCTCCTGATCCTCGGCTGGTAGATGACACTTTCCGGTATATGTTGGTGATCTCTTCCTCCCATCTCTTTGCTCCACATATAACTCCTGATCCTCGACCAGTAGATGACACTTTCCGGTATATGTTGGTGATCTCTTCCTCCCGATCCCCGGCCAGCACATGACACTTTCCAGTATATATTGGTGATCTCTTCCTCCCGATCCTCGGCCGGTAGATGACACTTTCCGGTATATGTTGGTGATCTCTTCCTCCCGATCCCCGGCCAGCACATGACACTTTCCAGTATATGTTGGGGATCTCTTCCTCCCGATCCCCGGCCAGCACATGACACTTTCCAGTATATGTTGGGGATCTCTTCCTCCCGATCCCCGGCCAGCACATGACACTTTCCAGTATATGTTGGGGATCTCTTCCTCCCGATCCCCGGCCAGCACATGACACTTTCCAGTATATGTTGGGGATCTCTTCCTCCCAATCCCCGGCCAGCACATGACACTTTCCGGTATATGTTGGTGATCTCTTCCTTCTGGATCTCAGCTTTATTACCTCTCCTAGCTCTTTATTACTTCCCATTACTTATCCAGAGACTTTGCTAGAGATTGGTTCTGAAGGCTTTGATTGTTTGGAGATTTCTGGGGCTTTCATGTGCCTCCCGGCCCCGTCCTTCATTAGCCGTGTCTTGCTGTACGACTGTTGACATGACGGGAATAAATAAGATCTGAAGTACCCATCTCCATTTGTAGAATAGAGGCTTTCTCGTGGCTGAGGGTCTGCTTCCGAAGCGTCTTTATTTCCTCTGCACCTGCACGGACTAATTGCCATCTACAAAGCCTTTTGTAAATACAGTATCTAAGAGCCGGGAACACTCTCTAACTCGTCTCATTCATTTCATTTTTTCCCATTAATGTGCTTACTCCATGGCAACCCATCATTTATGTAGTGACAGCCCCCCCCCCCCCCGCTAGACCTTCTCCACATTTACCAAATCTACTCTTCTCCGGCTGCAGGAATATTCCAGAACCTAATCAGATGCTTTGATGGAATATTCTTCTTCTTTGAGTAACTCTTTGCCATGATTGTTTATGGGTCCTGTCGCTTCCACGTACATAGCTCCTGTTCAGTAACACCTGGATCCTAGTGAAGCTCCATAGATTGGTCTATTGTATGATGGGGAGCATGGGGCTTACATTGGGGTTCCGTAGTCTCCATACGCTGCCCTGTCCTGCTGTTATAATACTATATATACTATATATTATATGACACTGTATATACAATATGACTCCCAGCCTGGATGTGGCTCTCCTGACAGATGTTAGCAGGTGGACAGATGACAGGTTTTCCATCCTGGGTCATACAGTTGCACAGTGAGGATGGAGACAAAGTCAGACTTGGTGAATAAATCTTGTCAGAAAGTTATATAGATTTGTAATTTACTTCTATATAACAAAAATGTCCAGTCTTCCAGTGCTTATCAGCTGCTGTATGTCCTGCAGGAAGTGGGAGATTCTCTACAGTGTGACACAGTGCTCTCTGCTGCCACCTCTGTCCATGACACAGTGCTCTCTGCTGCCACCTCTGTCCATGTCAGGAACTGTCCAGAGCAGGAGAGGTTTTCTATGGGGATTTGCTGCTGCTCTGGACAGTTCCTGTCATGGACAGAGGTGGCAGTAGTGAGCACTGTGTTATGGACAGAGGTGGCAGCAGAGAGCACTGTGACATGGACAGAGGTGGCAGCAGAGAGCACTGTGACATGGACAGAGGTGGCAGCAGAGAGCACTGTGTTATGGACAGAGGTGGCAGCAGAGAGCACTGTGACATGGACAGAGGTAGCAGCAGAGAGCACTGTGTTATGGACAGAGGTGGCAGCAGAGAGCACTGTGACATGGACAGAGGTGGCAGCAGAGAGCACTGTGTCATGGACAGAGGTGGCAGCAGAGAGCACTGTGTTATGGACAGAGGTGGCAGCAGAGAGCACTGTGACATGGACAGAGGTAGCAGCACACCTGTCACACACATCAAAAGTTTGAATCAGTCTAGTTCAGATGTCCACCATGTGCGGCTGTGCACTTCCCACCATGGCGTACTGTGATCTCCATCCTGCTGCAGGCGATAGGCTCCATAGACTTTCCTAAAGCCCCTCTCCCATAGCACAGTAAGCTGGGGAGAGAAGCACTCAGCCGCGCTTCTCCCAGATCGGTGCAGGGCGGAGCATGACCAGGATTCTTTCTTTATATTGTAAATCTGTGTGTCATGCTCCGCCCACTTTCTTCCTGCATAAGAGAGGGGATCGCTCTTGCTTGAAGGGTTGATTGAGAGGAAAGTATAGAGTATATATATAGTATCTGTATAGAGTAATGCAGACTGTGTTGGTGCCCTGCCTCCTATAGTATATAGTATATTGATGCGTAGGTGGTAACAGTCCTGGATGAGAGTCTGGTGATTACCTTTATGTCATGGAGAATAATACACTGAGAGCCGCGGCTGATGTCAGATCAGATGCAATTACAGCAGGGAATGTAATCACTAATGCAATAGGACTAAAGGTAATGAGGAGGGACTGACGGGGACGGATTACGTATCGTATGATATCACTATACAGAGATTGTCTGTGGGAATATGGCAGGAAGAACGCCGCTAAAAACTAATAGATTTAGGGGACGTCAGTGCAAGTCCATTAGCAGAAGGATAATTGTTATTATACAGCGGAGAATGTAGAACGTGGCGCCTTAATGAGCGATATGCGGTCTAATCAGGAGCCGGAGGGAGCGGGGAGCGTGTAACACACGTGCCGCACAGCATGGCTGATACACATGGTCTGCGAGAAGCCGTGAGCCCTCGCGTCTGTACAAAGGAAGCAGCAGCCGCCGGAATACAATGATCATAGATATAAAAGTAATTAATCTGGGCCCCCGACTCTAGGATAAGGGCCCCCGACTCTAGGATAAGGGCCCCCGACTCTAGGATAAGGGCTCCCGACTCTAGGATAAGGGCCCCCGACTCTAGGATAAGGGCCCCCGACTCTAGGATAAGGGCCCTCGACTCTAGGATAAGGGCCCCCGACTCTAGGATAAGGGCCCTATTAGACAGAGTGATTTTTAACGATTGACGACTAATGGTAAACAATCAGAAATGAGATTGTTTATCGGTAACCTGAAATTATTCCCCATATTACACAGAACAATAGTCGTTAGTTACAATCGTTTCCTCCATCTGATCCCAGCAGAATTACACCGATCAGCGAACAATTTTAGGGTCAGATCTAAATCAACGATCAACGACACATAAGCGATAACCACTCACATAACCGCTGCTCCCCAACACACAACCACTGCTCCCCAACACACAACCGCTGCTCCCCAACACATAACCGCTGCTCCCCAACACATAACCGCTGCTCCAAACACATAACCGCTGCTCCCCAACACATAACCGCTGCTCCCCAACACATAACCGCCGCTCCCCATCACATAACCGCTGCTCCCCAACACATAACCGCTGCTCCCCAACACATAACCGCTGCTCCCCAACACACAACCGCTGCTCCCCATCACATAACCGCTGCTCCCCAACACATAACCGCTGCTCCCCAACACACAACCGCTGCTCCCCAACACATAACCGCTGCTCCCCAACACACAACCGCTGCTCCCCAACACATAACCGCTGCTCCCCAACACATAACCGCTGCTCCCCAACACACAACCGCTGCTCCCCATCACATAACCGCTGCTCCAAACACATAACCGCTGCTCCCCAACACACAACCACTGCTCCCCAACACATAACCGCTGCTCCCCAACACACAACCGCTGCTCCCCATCACATAACCGCTGCTCCCCAACACACAACCGCTGCTCCCCAACACATAACCGCTGCTCCCCAACACACAACCGCTGCTCCCCATCACATAACCGCTGCTCCCCAACACATAACCGCTGCTCCCCAACACACAACCGCTGCTCCCCAACACATAACCGCTGCTCCCCAACACACAACCGCTGCTCCCCATCACATAACCGCTGCTCCCCAACACATAACCGCTGCTCCCCAACACACAACCGCTGCTCCCCATCACATAACCGCTGCTCCAAACACATAACCGCTGCTCCCCAACACACAACCGCTGCTCCCCAACACACAACCGCTGCTCCCCAACACACAACCGCTGCTCCCCAACACATAACCGCTGCTCCCCAACACACAACCGCTGCTCCCCATCACATAACCGCTGCTCCCCAACACATAACCGCTGCTCCCCAACACATAACCGCTGCTCCCCAACACACAACCGCTGCTCCCCATCACATAACCGCTGCTCCCCAACACACAACCGCTGCTCCCCAACACACAACCGCTGCTCCCCAACACACAACCGCTGCTCCCCAACACATAACTGCTGCTCCCCAACACACAACCGCTGCTCCCCATCACATAACCGCTGCTCCAAACACATAACCGCTGCTCCCCAACACATAACCGCTGCTCCCCAACACACAACCGCTGCTCCCCAACACATAACCGCTGCTCCCCAACACACAACCACTGCTCCAAACACATAACCGCCGCTCCCAAACACATAACTGCCGCTCCCCAACACATAACCGCTGCTCCCCATCACATAACTGCCGCTCCCCAACACATAACCGCTGCTCCAAACACATAACCGCTGCTCCCCAACACATAACTGCTGCTCCCCAACACATAACCGCTGCTCCCCAACACACAACCGCTGCTCCCCAACACATAACCGCTGCTCCCCAACACATAACCGCTGCTCCAAACACATAACCGCTGCTCCCCAACACATAACCGCTGCTCCCCAACACATAACCGCTGCTCCAAACACATAACCGCTGCTCCCCAACACATAACCGCTGCTCCCCAACACATAACCGCTGCTCCCCAACACACAACCGCTGCTCCCCATCACATAACCGCTGCTCCAAACACATAACCGCTGCTCCCCAACACACAACCGCTGCTCCCCAACACACAACCACTGCTCCCCAACACACAACCGCTGCTCCCCAACACATAACCGCTGCTCCCCAACACACAACCGCTGCTCCCCATCACATAACCGCTGCTCCCCAACACATAACCGCTGCTCCCCAACACGTAACCGCTGCTCCCCAACACATAACCGCCGCTCCCCAACACATAACCGCTGCTCCCCAACACATAACCGCTGCTCCCCAACACATAACCGCCGCTCCCCAACACATAACCGCCGCTCCCAAACACATAACCGCCGCTCCACAACACATAACCGCTGCTCCCCAACACATAACCGCCGCTCCCCAACACATAACCGCCGCTCCACAACACATAACCGCCGCTCCACAACACATAACCGCCGCTCCCCAACACATAACCGCTGCTCCCCAACACATAACCGCTGCTCCCCAACACATAACCGCTGCTCCCCAACACGTAACCGCTGCTCCCATCCAGCTACTCTCCGTCCAGTGATACGTCTCCCTTTATAGTCTGCTGTGTGCTAGTGCGCTGTATAGTACAAGAGGTACACTGCTGAAAAGTAGCCCCTGAGAGCAGGGGGAGCACTATTACACTCACTTGTGACAAACCTTGGGTGGGGTGGGGGATTTATCCTTCCTGAGCCCAGGGCACCTCAGCAAAAAGTGGCACACACATCGTTTTGTTGACAAGCATGTGTCCTCCAGCACTCAGCTCACCAGGGGATGGGGGCAGTGACTGAGCATGTGTGTCCTCCAGCACTCAGCTCACCAGGGGATGGGGCAGTGACTGAGCATGTGTGTCCTCCAGCACTCAGCACATTAGGTGGATGGGACAGTGACTGAGCATGTGTGTCCTCCAGCACTTAGCACATTAGGTGGATTGGACAGTGACTGAGCATCTGTGTCCTCCAGCACTAAGCACATTAGGTGGATGGGACAGTGACTGAGCATGTGTGTCCTCCAGCACTCAGCACATTAGGTGGAGGGGACAGTGACTGAGCATGTGTGTCCTCCAGTATTCAGCACATCAGGTGGATGGGGACAGTGACTGAGCATGTGTGTCCTCCAGCATTCAGCACATGAGGTGGATGGGGACAGTGACTGAGCATGTGTGTCCTCCATCACTCAGCACATTAGGTGGATGAGGACAGTGACTGAGCATGTGTGTCCTCCAGCACTCAGCACATTAGGTGGACAGTGACTGAGCATGTGTGTCCTCCAGCACTCAGCTCACCAGGTGGACAGTGACTGAGCATGTGTGTCCTCCAGCACTCAGCACATCAGGTGGACAGTGACTGAGCATGTGTGTCCTCCAGCACTCAGCACATTAGGTGGACAGTGACTGAGCATGTGTGTCCTCCAGCACTCAGCACATTAGGTGGACAGTGACTGAGCATGTGTGTCCTCCAGCACTCAGCACATTAGGTGGACAGTGACTGAGCATGTGTGTCCTCCAGCACTCAGCACATCAGGTGGACAGTGACTGTGCATGTGTGTCCTCCAGCACTCAGCACATTAGGTGGACAGTGACTGAGCATGTGTGTCCTCCAGCACTCAGCACATCAGGTGGACAGTGACTGAGCATGTGTGTCCTCCAGCACTCAGCACATTAGGTGGATGGGGACAGTGACTGAGCATGTTTGTCCTCCAGCACTCAGCACATTAGGTGGATGGGGACAGTGACTGAGCATGTGTGTCCTCCCGCACTCAGCACATCAGGTGGACAGTGACTGAGCATGTGTGTCCTCCCGCACTCAGCACATCAGGTGGACAGTGACTGAGCATGTGTGTCCTCCCGCACTCAGCTACACACTGTGATCACCTAATGGTGCTGTGATCTGTAAGTTGTGCAGAATAACTTTTTCCCCCCTTGTTTTAGATGAATGTAGTTCCGGACTTCCTCACAGATGAATGTTGGTCATAAGGTTGGGAACCTCTGCTGGAGTGATAGGATATGAAACTTCCAGAACAAGTGTCATTCTTACCACTTTGGACAAAATCCATTGATAAATAGTTTGTATTATTAGAGGAAATTGGTAGAAATGGCTCCTATGCATCATGTTTAAAATATGAGCCGGCTGACACATTAATAGTAGCTGCAAAACAAAGTCAAACCAGACCGAATTCTCAGACTCTGCAGAATTAACTATACAAACAAAGGAGCATAATAATCCTCATGCAAAGCAGTTTCCATCCCTCTAACTCAGACCAGATGAGGCCATAAATAAGGATGTGTCACACACCAATGTGCAGCAAGAGTGCATGGAGAGGTGATGGTGAGGAGGTGAGTGGCGGCCAGGCCGGAGGAGGCAGACACCATGCCGCATAGTCCCATCACATTACATGGAGAGGTGATGGTGAGGAGGTGAGTGGCGGCCAGGCCGGAGGAGGCAGACACCATGCCGCATAGCCCGACCACATTACATGGAGAGGTGATGGTGAGGAGGTGAGTGGCGGCCAGGCCGGAGGAGGCAGACACCATGCCACATAGTCCCATCACATTACATGGAGAGGTGATGGTGAGGAGGTGAGTGGCGGCCAGGCCGGAGGAGGCAGACACCATGCCGCATGGTCCCATCACATTACATGGAGAGGTGATGGTGAGGAGGTGAGTGGCGGCCAGGCCGGAGGAGGCAGACACCATGCCGCATGGTCCCATCACATTACATGGAGAGGTGATGGTGAGGAGGTGAGTGGCGGCCAGGCCGGAGGAGGCAGACACCATGCCGCATGGTCCCATCACATTACATGGAGAGGTGATGGTGAGGAGGTGAGTGGCGGCCAGGCCGGAGGAGGCAGACACCATGCCGCATAGCCCCATCACATTACATGGAGAGGTGATGGTGAGGAGGTGAGTGGCGGCCAGGCCGGAGGAGGCAGACACCATGCCGCATAGCCCCATCACATTACATGGAGAGGTGATGGTGAGGAGGTGAGTGGAGGCCAGGCCGGAGGAGGCAGACACCATGCCCGCATAGCCCCATCCATTACATGGAGAGGTGATGGTGAGGAGGTGAGTGGTGGCCAGGCCGGAGGAGGCAGACACCATGCCGCATGGTCCCATCACATTACATGGAGAGGTGATGGTGAGGAGGTGAGTGGCGGCCAGGCCGGAGGAGGCAGACACCATGCCGCATAGCCCCATCACATTACATGGAGAGGTGATGGTGAGGAGGTGAGTGGCGGCCAGGCCGGAGGAGGCAGACACCATGCCGCATGGTCCCATCACATTACATGGAGAGGTGATGGTGAGGAGGTGAGTGGCGGCCAGGCCGGAGGAGGCAGACACCATGCCGCATGGTCCCATCACATTACATGGAGAGGTGATGGTGAGGAGGTGAGTGGCGGCCAGGCCGGAGGAGGCAGACACCATGCCGCATGGTCCCATCACATTACATGGAGAGGTGATGGTGAGGAGGTGAGTGGCGGCCAGGCCGGAGGAGGCAGACACCATGCCGCATAGCCCCATCACATTACATGGAGAGGTGATGGTGAGGAGGTGAGTGGCGGCCAGGCCGGAGGAGGCAGACACCATGCCGCATAGCCCCATCACATTACATGGAGAGGTGATGGTGAGGAGGTGAGTGGCGGCCAGGCCGGAGGAGGCAGACACCATGCCGCATAGCCCCATCACATTACATGGAGAGGTGATGGTGAGGAGGTGAGTGGTGGCCAGGCCGGAGGAGGCAGACACCATGCCGCATGGTCCCATCACATTACATGGAGAGGTGATGGTGAGGAGGTGAGTGGCGGCCAGGCCGGAGGAGGCAGACACCATGCCGCATAGCCCCATCACATTACATGGAGAGGTGATGGTGAGGAGGTGAGTGGCGGCCAGGCCGGAGGAGGCAGACACCATGCCGCATAGCCCCATCACATTACATGGAGAGGTGATGGTGAGAAGGTGAGTGGCGGCCAGGCCGGAGGAGGCAGACACCATGCCGCATGGTCCCATCACATTACATGGAGAAGTGATGGTGATGGTGAGGAGGTGAGTGGTGGCCAGGCCGGGGGAGGCAGACACCATGCCATATAGCCCCATCACATTACATGGAGAAGTGATGGTGAGAAGGTGAGTGGCGGCCAGGCCGGAGGAGGCAGACACCATGCCGCATGGTCCCATCACATTACATGGAAAGGTGATGGTGAGGAGGTGAGTGGCGGCCAGGCCGGAGGAGGCAGACACCATGCCGCATAGCCCCATCACATTACATGGAGAGGTGATGGTGAGAAGGTGAGTGGCGGCCAGGCCGGAGGAGGCAGACACCATGCTGCATAGTCCCATCACATTACATGGAGAGGTGATGGTGATGGTGAGGAGGTGAGTGGCGGCCAGGCCGGAGGAGGCAGACACCATGCCATATAGCCCCATCACATTACATGGAGAAGTGATGGTGAGGAGGTGAGTGGCGGCCAGGCCGGAGGAGGCAGACACCATGCTGCATAGTCCCATCACATTACATGGAGAGGTGATGGTGATGGTGAGGAGGTGAGTGGCGGCCAGGCCGGAGGAGGCAGACACCATGCTACATAGTCCCATCACATTACATGGAGAGGTGATGGTGAGAAGGTGAGTGGCGGCCAGGCCGGAGGAGGCAGACACCATGCTGCATAGTCCCATCACATTACATGGAGAGGTGATGGTGATGGTGAGGAGGTGAGTGGTGGCCAGGCCGGAGGAGGCAGACACCATGCTACATAGCCCCATCACATTACATGGAGATAGAGTGGATATTCAGCCCCAACCCTGCTGCATCCTGGGCTATGGGCCGCACCATCTCCTGGTGGACACAGAAGGTCGGGGAAGGAGACTGCAAGGTTTGGAAAGAATTTACTAAGTGTTCAAACACCCCAGAGCTCCATTATATGAATGGACAGAGCAGCCCTGACCACCCACCGACCCGTCAGCAAAGTATAAGGCAAATACATGGCCGACAAATATATCTATGGCCAGTGTAATGGGCTCGTCCCACTGCTGGGGTCCATGGCGCAGTGCTGGGGTCCATGGTGCAGTGCTGGGGTCCATGGCGCAGTGCTGGGGTCCTGGGGTTAGGTGCAGCATCTGCATGGGGTCTGTGTGTTCTCCCCAGGTTCACTTGTTTGTTTTTTTTATTATTTCTAAATACACTGATAGATCTTTAGTTGCTTATATAAATTCCATATTAACCTATTATCCATCTATCTATCTCCTATATCTATCTAGCTATCTATCTATCTCCTATCTATCTCCTATCTATCTATCTATCTATCTATCTATCTATCTCCTATCTATCTATCCATCTATCTCCTATCTATCTATTTATCTCCTATCTATCTATCTATCTCCTATCTATCTATCTCCTATCTATCTATCTCCTATCTATCTATCTCCTATCTATCTATCCTATCTATCTATCTCCTATCTATCTATCTCCTATCTATCTATCTCCTATCTATCTATCCATCTATCTATCTATCTCCTATCTATCTCCTATCTATCTATCTATCCTATCTATCTATCTATCTATCTATCTATCTCCTATCTATCTATCTATTTATCTCCTATCTATCTATCTCCTATCTATCTCCTATCTATCTATCCTATCTATCTATCCTATCTATCTATCTCCTATCTATCTATCTATCTATCTATCTATCTATCTATCTATCTATCTATCTATCTATCTCCTATCTATCTATCTATCTCCTATCTATCTCCTATCTATCTATCCTATCTATCTATCTATCTATCTCCTATCTATCTCCTATCTATCTATCTATCCTATCTATCTATCTCCTATCTATCTATCTATCTATCTATCTATCTATCTATCTATCTATCTATCTCCTATCTATCTATCTATCTATCTATCTATCTCCTATCTATCTCCTATCTATCTATCCTATCTATCTATCCTATCTATCTATCTATCTCCCATCTATCTATCTATCTATCTATCTATCTATCTATCTATCTATCTATCTATCTATCTATTATTTATCTATCTCCTATCTATCTATTATCTATCTATCTATCTATCTATCTCCTATCTATCTATTATTTATCTATCTCCTATCTATCTATCTATCTATCTATCTATCTATCTATCTATCTATCTATCTATCTATCTCCTATCTATCTATCTATTCTCTAGTCATGATTGTCAGGGCCAGTTCGTCAGTGTTGTCTATGATGCGTCTTGCCCTAAGCATCTGACTATATGGCAACGATCGCATCATACGTTTGGGGTGGCAACTTGAAAAATGCAGTATAGTGTTAGTGTCAGTCGGTTTTCTGTATAGGTTAGTTGTTAATCTGTCTTTCCCAACTGTAACCATAACATCAAGGTACTGTATGTCAGTGTTAGAGTAATTTGCAGTAAATTTTATGGTGTTGTCTATTTGGTTCAAATATTTGACAAGTGTTTCCTCACTCCCCCGCCAAATGAGGAATATGTCGTCTATGTAACGCCACCAGACCATGACTTCCTGGAACTGGGGCGTTACATATATGCGACGTTCCTCAAGGTGTGCCATCACAATGTTAGCGTAGGTGGGCGTGACGTTCGCGCCCATAGCCACGCCCCTCAGTTGTAAATAAGCTGCATGTTCTCATAAGGGAGTGTTCACACAATCTGGCGGACATGCGGCAACCGCAATGGACCTGGAGTGGTCCCAGGACACAAGCCGTACAAACTAGTATATGGATACAGCCCGTGACCACGGTGCAAGATCTGATGTCAGAGAGTACAAGGTATGGTGTGACCCACAACATGCCGTTGGCTGTGCCCACCCGCCGCCTGTGTCCTGCCAGTGTGATACTCGGGTTACGCTACAAGCTGACATACAGCAGCTGCTAAGTACTGGAAGACTGGAGAAGATATATAGTATCGGCCTCTTCCCCCTGAGAGCTGCAGTCCATCCTGTATATAGTATCTCCCAACAGAGCGCTGCCACCCATCTATTACATAGTATGCCCCCCGAGCACTGCCGTCTATCCAGTATATAGTATCCCCCCCCCCGAGCTCTGCCGTCTATCCAGTATATAGTATCCCCCCCCCCGAGCTCTGCCGTCTATCCAGTATATAGTATCCCCCCCCCAGCACTGCCGTCTATCCAGTATATAGTATCCCCCCCCAGCGCTGCCGTCTATCCAGTATATAGTATCCCCCCCCCCCCCCGAGCTCTGCCGTCTATCCAGTATATAGTATCCCCCCCAGCGCTGCCGTCTATCCAGTATATAGTATCCCCCCCCCCGAGCTCTGCCGTCTATCCAGTATATAGTATCCCCCCCCCCCGAGCTCTGCCGTCTATCCAGTATATAGTATCCCCCCCAGCGCTGCCGTCTATCCAGTATATAGTATCCCCCCCCCCAGCACTGCCGTCTATCCAGTATATAGTATCCCCCCCCCAGCACTGCCGTCTATCCAGTATATAGTATCCCCCCCCCCCCGAGCACTGCCGTCCATCCAGTACATAGTATCCCCCCCCCAGCGCTGCCGTCCACCCAGTATATAGGTCCATCCAGTATATAGTATCCCCCCCCCCCGAGCGCTGCCGTCCATCCAGTACATAGTATCCCCCCCCAGCGCTGCCGTCCATCCAGTACATAGTATCCCCCCCCAGCGCTGCCGTCCATCCAGTATATAGGTCCATCCAGTATATAGTATCCCCCCCCCCTGAGCGCTGCCGTCCATCCAGTATATAATATCCCCCCCCCGAGCGCTGCCGTCCATCCAGTATATAGGTCCATCCAGTATATAGTATCCCCCCCCCTGAGCGCTGCCGTCCATCCAGTATATAATATCCCCCCCCCGAGCGCTGCCGTCCATCCAGTATATAATATCCCCCCCCCCGAGCGCTGCCGTCCATCCAGTATATAGTATCCCCTCCCCCCCGAGTGCTGCCGTCCATCCAGTATATAGTATCCCCCCCCCCCCCAGCGCTGCCGTCCATCCAGTATATCGGTCCATCCAGTATATAATATCCCCCCCCCCCCCAGCGCTGCCGTCCCTCCAGTATATCGGTCCATCCAGTATATAATATCCCCCCCCCCCAGCGCTGCCGTCCATCCAGTATATCGGTCCATCCAGTATATAGTATCCCCCCCCCAGCGCTGCCGTCCATCCAGTATATCAGTCCATCCAGTATATAATATCCCCCCCCCCCAGCGCTGCCGTCCATCCAGTATATAGTATCCCCCCCCAGCGCTGCCGTCCATCCAGTATATCGGTCCATCCAGTATATAGTATCCCCCCCCAGCGCTGCCGTCCATCCAGTATATCGGTCCATCCAGTATATAATATCCCCCCCCCCCCAGCGCTGCCGTCCATCCAGTATATCGGTCCATCCAGTATATAATATCCCCCCCCCCCCAGCGCTGCCGTCCGTCCTCCCTGACACCTGGATGACATTATCAGCACCTTCTCATCTCCAGGACAGGAAGCCGCCTTCATTTACACATCCATAGATTACTGAGGAGATGATGATGAGGCAATTGTCTTCCAAATCTCTGTGATTACCCCCCGCCGGGGCCCAGAAAGGGCTTATTAACCCTGCACCCCGGGGGGCGCTGGGCTCATACAGGACGCCATTGTCCAGGGGCCACTCACTCCTCTCACTACTTACTTATCATTGTTTCTTATTCACTGTCGTATACTGTATTGTGTGTCTGCAAACTGTGAATGAGGGAATAATAGAGCCGAGTGGTGTATATAGGTATATAGCTGAAGAGCTGGAGCCCTGTAATCACACGTAGACTGTATTAGCCGCATCTCTGTACCAGTCCTTGCAGGATTCCCTCATGTTTTCACCCCCTGCAGTTTGTATTGTTGCAAGTTTGGTTGAAATGTAACAAAAGTGATTGATATCAGATGCTCAACCGACTAAAAAGATACAATGAACGGCCGCTTCAATGGGTTCAACCGCAGCGAAAGCAACAGCGCCATCATTGCATGCCGGAATCTTCTGCATAGAATAGAATTGCAGCGTTTCATCCCTAGAAATAAATATATATATATATTATTTTTTTTTTGGGGGGGTGGGGGGCATTAATCACGTTTCAGCACTGTGCAAGAACTCACAGACCTTGTATCAGTGTGTATCAGGTACGTGCACAGGCCTTGTTTCAGTGTGTATCAGTATGTATCGGTACGTGCACAGGCCTTGTATCAGTGTGTATCAGTATGTATCGGTACGTGCACAGGCCTTGTATCAGTGTGTATCAGTGTGTATCAGGTACGTGCACAGGCCTTGTATCAGTGTGTATCAGGTACGTGCACAGGCCTTGTATCAGTATGTATCGGTACGTGCTCAGGCCTTGTATCAGTGTGTATCAGTATGTATCGGTACGTGCACAGGCCTTGTATCAGTGTGTATCAGTATGTATCGGTACGTGCACAGGCCTTGTATCAGTGTGTATCAGGTACGTGCACAGGCGTTGTATCAGTATGTATCGGTACGGTACGTGCACAGGCCTTGTATCAGTGTGTATCAGTGTGTATCAGGTACGTGCACAGGCCTTGTATCAGTGTGTATCAGTATGTATCGGTACGTGCACAGGCCTTGTATCAGTATGTATCTGTACGTGCACAGGCCTTGTATCAGTATGTATCTGTACGTGCACAGGCCTTGTATCAGTGTGTATCAGTATGTATCGGTACGTGCACAGGCCTTGTATCGGTGTGTATCTGTATGTGCACAGGCCTTGTATCGGTGTGTATCTGTACATGCACAGGCCTTGTATCGGTGTGTATCTGTAAGTGCACAGACCTTGTATCGTGTGTATCGGTACGTGCACAGGCCTTGTATCAGTGTGTATCAGTATGTATCGTACGTGCACAGGCCTTGTATCAGTATGTATCGGTACGTGCACAGGCCTTGTATCAGTGTGTATCAGTATGTATCGGTACGTGCACAGGCCTTGTATCAGTGTGTATCAGTATGTATCGTACGTGCACAGGTCTTGTATCAGTGTGTATCTGTACGTGCACAGGCCTTGTATCAGTGTGTATCAGTATGTATCGGTACGTGCACAGGCCTTGTATCAGTGTGTATCAGGTACGTGCACGGGCCTTGTATCAGTATGTATCGGTACGGTACGTGCACAGGCCTTGTATCAGTATGTATCAGTATGTATCGGTACGTGCACAGGCCTTGTATCAGTGTGTATCAGGTACGTGCACGGGCCTTGTATCAGTATGTATCGGTACGGTACGTGCACAGGCCTTGTATCAGTGTGTATCAGTGTGTATCAGGTACGTGCACAGGCCTTGTATCAGTGTGTATCAGGTACGTGCACAGGCCTTGTATCAGTATGTATCGGTACGGTACGTGCACAGGCCTTGTATCAGTGTGTATCAGTGTGTATCAGGTACGTGCACAGGCCTTGTATCAGTGTGTATCAGTATGTATCGGTACGTGCACAGGCCTTGTATCAGTATGTATCTGTACGTGCACAGGCCTTGTATCGTGTGTATCGGTACGTGCACAGGCCTTGTATCAGTCTGTATCAGTATGTATCGGTACGTGCACAGGCCTTGTATCAGTGTGTATCAGTATGTATCGTACGTGCACAGGCCTTGTATCAGTATGTATCGGTACGTGCACAGGCCTTGTATCAGTGTGTAGTGTATCAGTATGTATCGGTACGTGCACAGGCCTTGTATCAGTGTGTATCAGTATGTATCGTACGTGCACAGGTCTTGTATCAGTGTGTATCTGTACGTGCACAGGCCTTGTATCAGTGTGTATCAGTATGTATCGGTACGTGCTCAGGCCTTGTATCAGTATGTATCGGTACGTGCTCAGGCCTTGTATCAGTATGTATCGGTACGTGCACAGGCCTTGTATCAGTGTGTATCAGTATGTATCGGTACGTGCACAGGCCTTGTATCAGTGTGTATCAGTATGTATCGGTACGTGCACAGGCCTTGTATCAGTGTGTATCAGTATGTATCGGTACGTGCACAGGCCTTGTATCAGTGTATAAGTATGTATCGGTACGTGCACAGGCCTTGTATCAGTGTGTATCAGTATGTATCGGTACAGGCACAGGCCTTGTATCAGTGTGTATCAGTATGTATCGGTACGTGCACAGGCCTTGTATCAGTGTGTATCAGTATGTATCGGTACGTGCACAGGCCTTGTATCAGTGTGTATCAGTATGTATCGGTACGTGCACAGGCCTTGTATCAGTGTGTATCAGTATGTATCGGTACGTGCACAGGCCTTTGTGAATCTTGTGCATTTTGGCTAAAAACTTCACCAGGGTAAGGGTGGTATTACATGGGAAGATTTTTTTGGCGAATAACTATTAACAATCTCAGACGACCGCTATGACAAATGATCTTAAATCGTTCACCCTATTACACAGGACGATCATTGTTACGGTTGTTCTTGCGCTCGCCCTTTCCTGGCCGATAGACCTGAGAACAACCGAACGACGCGTTGTGAACGATCAACTATGAAAATAGATCCAGATTCTATCAAACGATCAACGATTTCTTGTTGGTCGTCTAATCGTTCCGGCTATTACACAAAATGATTATTGATCAAATCCGAACGCTCTAACGATTTTTAGATCGATAATTGTCCGGTGTAATACGGCCCTCAGAGAGGAGAGGACTGCTGCACAATTTCTCAGGATCAGGATGTAATCTATATATACGTATAATGTTTATTATGGGTCGGTGTGTATTATAATTTACATGATGACCCCTTCCTCACACGGCGTCCGTTTTTCGGGTCTCTGCTGGCTTTTCGGGTTGCGTCAGGCTCCCTCAGTGTATGGAGACGGGATTATACCGTAATAACCTCACTACATAGGGAATGGTGGAGTCTGAAGCTTCCTAGCGGCGCGGTGTCAGTGTCATTGTTCTCCCCCCAGAGAATGGAATGCGTCCACCTTTGTCTCAGGAATGCAAAAACAAATTGGGGAATCTAGAAGTAAAATAAACAGTGCGGCCGTCTACACATAGATTATGGTTACACAGGAGAGCGGCGGGGCCGACCCACCAGCCCCCCAACTCACCCATAAACACACATGATTTAGTTTGGCGTGCATGTTTATTACATAGGGAGATAAGCCGCTGCCAGACATCTCAGGTGCAATAAATTATTGGGGAATTAAAATCAGGCCAGGTAGAAGTCATTTATCAAGTCCAGGGGGTAAAACTGTCCCCACAATGAGGAGGCTCTGTGGATATATGTAGGGGTGCACATAGGGGTGTAGGGGTGTACATAAATCCCCTTCGTGCCCACAGACTGATAGCTACGCCAGATCAGAGCTCGCAGATGGCGCAGGTTTCACTGACATTTTTCCAGATGGGCCCAATGCAAATAAAATATTTGCAAAAACAGCGAGAATATCTGTACGTGCATCAGGCCCATCTGCGCCATAAAAAACAATATATCCTTATATATCCCCGAGGTTTCCCCCATTGTAGGTTTCCGCAGGTCACATGTGAGGCTCGCTGTAAGGTTGGTCATATACTTACTATAGGTGCTGGCTGACTAACCCCCTGTACACAAGCTCCCCCTGTGCATCCATGCTTTGTTATTAGGGAGAGGGGAGTAAAGAATTGCTACGTCCCCTCCAGACAACCGATGGCGGCTTATCTCCACAAAGAACAAAGGCTTCCGATACTGAAATTCAACTTGCCCTGTCCTGTCCCTTTGTATCATCTGTTTGGGGAAAGTCGGAACACCCGAAAACCGGCAGGAACAAAGCCATGTTGTGTGATTGCAGCCCCATGTGGGACATATCATTGTCTAGGCCTGTGTTACATGAGTCCTGTAAGGTAAAGGTGCGCTGTGTATATGGCACCATGCGCTGTATATATGGCACCATGCGCTGTCTATATGGCACCATGCACTGTATATATGGCACCATGCGCTGTATATATGGCACCATGCGCTGTCTATATGGCACCATGCATTATATATATGGCACCATGCGCTGTATATATGGCACCATGCGCTGTCTATATGGCACCATGCGCTGTCTATATGGCACCATGCGCTGTATATATGGCACCATGCGCTGTATATATGGCACCATGCACTGTATATATGGCACCATGCGCTGTCTATATGGCACCATGCACTGTATATATGGCACCATGCGCTGTATATATGGCACCATGCGCTGTATATATGGCACCATGCGCTGTATATATATGGCACCATGCGCTGTCTATATGGCACCATGCGCTGTCTATATGGCACCATGCACTGTATATATGGCACCATGCGCTGTATATATGGCACCATGCGCTGTATATATGGCACCATGCATTATATATATGGCACCATGCGCTGTATATATGGCACCATGCGCTGTATATATGGCACCATGCGCTGTATATATGGCACCATGCGCTGTATATATGGCACCATGCATTATATATATGGCACCATGCGCTGTCTATATGGCACCATGCGCTGTATATATGGCACCATGCGCTGTCTATATGGCACCATGCATTATATATATGGCACCATGCGCTGTCTATATGGCACCATGCGCTGTATATATGGCACCATGCGCTGTATATATGGCACCATGCACTGTATATATGGCACCATGCGCTGTCTATATGGCACCATGCGCTGTCTATATGGCACCATGCGCTGTCTATATGGCACCATGCGCTGTATATATGGCACCATGCGCTGTATATATGGCACCATGCACTGTATATATGGCACCATGCGCTGTCTATATGGCACCATGCACTGTATATATGGCACCATGCGCTGTATATATGGCACCATGCGCTGTATATATGGCACCATGCGCTGTATATATATGGCACCATGCGCTGTCTATATGGCACCATGCACTGTATATATGGCACCATGCACTGTATATATGGCACAATGTGCTGTCTATATGGCACCATGCACTGTATATATGGCACCATGCGCTGTATATATGGCACCATGCGCTGTATATATGGCACCATGCACTGTATATATGGCACAATGCGCTGTCTATATGGCACCATGCACTGTCTATATGGCACCATGCGCTGTATATATATGGCACCATGCGCTGTCTATATGGCACCATGCATTATATATATGGCACCATGCGCTGTATATATGGCACCATGCACTGTATATATGGCACCATGCGCTGTATATATGGCACCATGCACTGTATATATGGCACCATGCGCTGTCTATATGGCACCATGCACTGTATATATGGCACCATGCGCTGTATATATGGCACCATGCATTATATATATGGCACCATGCGCTGTATATATGGCACCATGCGCTGTATATATGGCACCATGCGCTGTCTATATGGCACCATGCGCTGTATATATGGCACCATGCGCTGTCTATATGGCACCATGCGCTGTCTATATGGCACCATGCACTGTCAATATGGCACCATGCGCTGTACATATGGCACCATGCGCTGTCTATATGGCACCATGCGCTGTATACAGGATAGCAGAGGCATCCCTGTAACATGAAGCTCCAGTGCAAAACCTCTAACAGCCCCTCACCCATCTACCATGAGCTGTATACAGGGCGGTCCAAAATTAGGTGGACAGTATGTGTAATAGGGTTATGATGGGGGAGATTTATCAAACATGGTGTACAGTGACACTGGCTCAGTCGCCCCCGGCAACCAATCAGATTCCACCTTTCATCTTCCAAAGAGTCTGTGAGGAATGAGAGGTGGAATCTGATTGGTTGTCGGAGGCGACTGAGCCAGTGTCACTGTACACCATGTTTGATAAATCTCCTCCATCATAACCCTATTACACATACTGTCCAACTAATTTTGGACCGCCCTGTATAACACTGATGTCATGTGTCCCTTCAGACACCAGGCCTGGGGACGGCCGCTACCGGTGCATCCTCTCTAGCATATCCTCAGACACCATGACCCTGGGCCGCCACCACTGGTGCATCCTCTCTAGCATATCCTCAGACACCATGACCCTGGGCCGCCACCACTGGTGCATCCTCTCTAGCATATCCTCAGACACCATGACCCTGGGCCGCCACCACTGGTGCATCCTCTCTAGCATGTCCTCAGACACCATGACCCTGGGCCACCATCACTGGTGCATCCTCTCTAGCATGTCCTCAGACACCATGACCCTGGGCCGCCATCACTGGTGCATCCTCTCTAGCATATCCTCAGACACCATGACCCTGGGCCGCCACCACTGGTGCATCCTCTCTAGCATATCCTCAGACACCATGACCCTGGGCCGCCACCACTGGTGCATCCTCTCTAGCATATCCTCAGACACCATGACCCTGGGCCGCCACCACTGGTGCATCCTCTCTAGCATGTCCTCAGACACCATGACCCTGGGCCGCCACCACTGGTGCATCCTCTCTAGCATGTCCTCAGACACCATGACCCTGGGCCGCCACCACTGGTGCATCCTCTCTAGCATATCCTCAGACACCATGACCCTGGGCCGCCACCACTGGTGCATCCTCTCTAGCATATCCTCAGACACCATGACGCTGGGCCGCCACCACTGGTGCATCCTCTCTAGCATGTCCTCAGACACCATGACCCTGGGCCGCCACCACTGGTGCATCCTCTCTAGCATATCCTCAGACACCATGACGCTGGGCCGCCACCACTGGTGCATCCTCTCTAGCATGTCCTCAGACACCATGACCCTGGGCCGCCACCACTGGTGCATCCTCTCTAGCATGTCCTCAGACAGTATTCACATGAAGAAAGTCTCCATATTACGCCCAGTAGTTGAGGCAGCAGGCTCACAATGGAGATATTTTAGGTGCTAAGCCCCAGTGGTCATCCTTCCTACCGCCATGTAGTTACCCCGGGGAAGGGTCAGCACTCCATACTGCAGCCGACATCCTCAGGCCATACAGGTTGTAGTAATAATCCATGTCGGACATCACACACACCGAGGACTTCTCTGTCTTTGGTTATAACAACTTTTATAAGACTTTTTACTAATGATGGATGGAAGCAGTGTGACCGAGCAGTGTGACCGAGCAGTGTGACCCAGCAGTGTGACCGAGCAGTGTGACCCAGCAGTGTGAGCGAGCAGTGTGACCGAGCAGTGTGACCGAGCAGTGTGAGCGAGCAGTGTGACCCAGCAGTGTGAGCGAGCAGTGTGACCCAGCAGTGTGAGCGAGCAGTGTGACCGAGCAGTGTGACCGAGCAGTGTGACCGAGCAGTGTGACCCAGCAGTGTGACCGAGCAGTGTGACCGAGCAGTGTGTCCCAGCAGTGTGACCGAGCAGTGTGACCGAGCAGTGTGACCCAGCAGTGTGAGCGAGCAGTGTGACCGAGCAGTGTGACCGAGCATTGTGACCCAGCAGTGTGACCCAGCAGTGTGACCGTGCAGTGTGACCCAGCAGTGTGACCGAGCAGTGTGACCCAGCAGTGTGACCGAGCAGTGTGACCCAGCAGTGTGAGCGAGCAGTGTGACCGAGCAGTGTGACCGAGCAGTGTGACCCAGCAGTGTGAGCGAGCAGTGTGACCGAGCAGTGTGACCGAGCAGTGTGACCGAGCAGTGTGACCCAGCAGTGTGACCGAGCAGTATGAGCGAGCAGTGTGACCCAGCAGTGTGACCCAGCAGTGTGACCGAGCAGTATGAGCGAGCAGTGTGACCCAGCAGTGTGACCCAGCAGTGTGACCCAGCAGTGTGAGCGAGCAGTGTGACCCAGCAGTGTGACCGAGCATTGTGACCCAGCAGTGTGACCCAGCAGTGTGACCGTGCAGTGTGACCCAGCAGTGTGACCCAGCAGTGTGACCGAGCAGTGTGACCGAGCAGTGTGACCGAGCAGTGTGACCCAGCAGTGTGACCGAGCAGTGTGACCGAGCAGTGTGACCGAGCAGTGTGACCCAGCAGTGTGAGCGAGCAGTGTGACCCAGCAGTGTGACCCAGCAGTGTGAGCGAGCAGTGTGACCGAGCAGTGTGAGCGAGCAGTGTGAGCGAGCAGTGTGAGCGAGCAGTGTGAGCGAGCAGTGTGACCGAGCAGTGTGAGCGAGCAGTGTGACCGAGCAGTGTGACCCAGCAGTGTGACCCAGCAGTGTGACCCAGCAGTGTGACCGTGCAGTGTGACCCAGCAGTGTGACCCAGCAGTGTGACCGAGCAGTGTGACCGAGCAGTGTGACCCAGCAGTGTGACCGAGCAGTGTGACCCAGCAGTGTGACCCAGCAGTGTGAGCGAGCAGTGTGACCCAGCAGTGTGACCCAGCAGTGTGAGCGAGCAGTGTGACCGAGCAGTGTGACCGAGCAGTGTGAGCGAGCAGTGTGAGCGTGCAGTGTGAGCCAGCAGTGTGAGCGAGCAGTGTGACCGAGCAGTGTGACCGAGCAGTGTGACCCAGCAGTGTGACCCAGCAGTGTGACCGAGCAGTGTGACCCAGCAGTGTGACCGAGCAGTGTGACCGAGCAGTGTGACCGAGCAGTGTGAGCGAGCAGTGTGACCCAGCAGTGTGACCGAGCAGTGTGACCGAGCAGTGTGAGCGAGCAGTGTGAGCGAGCAGTGTGACCGTGCAGTGTGACCCAGCAGTGTGAGCCAGCAGTGTGACCGAGCAGTGTGACCCAGCAGTGTGAGCGAGCAGTGTGACCCAGCAGTGTGACCCAGCAGTGTGAGCGAGCAGTGTGACCGAGCAGTGTGACCGAGCAGTGTGAGCGAGCAGTGTGAGCGTGCAGTGTGAGCGTGCAGTGTGAGCCAGCAGTGTGACCGAGCAGTGTGAGCGAGCAGTGTGAGCGAGCAGTGTGAGCGAGCAGTGTGAGCAGTGTGACCGAGCAGTGTGACCCAGCAGTGTGACCGAGCAGTGTGACCCAGCAGTGTGACCGAGCAGTGTGAGCGAGCAGTCCACCTTCCGTCCTTTCTAGAAGGAATCCTGGGTTATTGGATTGTTTACAATGAGGTTGTGGTGGGTAAGTGAGGAGGCCTGATCCCGAGGATGTGGACTAGGCCGAGCACATAATTGTTAGCAGGCCCTAAAACATTCAGGGATGGCAGAAATGATCAAATTTGACCTTTTCAGGTCAAACTAAAACTAAATATTTTTGTCACAGCTCCCTCCCTAATTTAAGTCAACAACAAAACCCGAGGCATCAGATGAACGGCCATAATACACACACTGTTTCCTTTAGACAGACAATAACGCGGCCGAAACATTCCTGGCCCTAAATACTTTCATCTGCTGGGCCCGAAAGACAAATAAATACAGCGGCCGGCTATGAGGGAGACCCCCCCCCCGCCCCAGACCCCCAGAATATGAGGAGGAAACCTCAGTCACAGCACATACTCTGCCGCAATCCGATTAGGAAATGGAACATTTACATCATATTTTTATATTTTTACATTTTATGTAAAGTTTATTATAACTTTTATAATTTTATTGTCATTTAATATTTTATGCACTTTTTTTTCTTTTATCATTTTTTTATATAAAATTTATTGACATTGAATATTTTTAGATTTTTTTTCCACTTTTTTCTTTTCTATTTTTTTATATTGAAATTATGTTGTTGACGTTCATATTTTCAGATTTTTTTGCACTTTTTTTTATCATGAATTGATTGACATTGAATAGTTTGAGATTTTTTTCCCCTTATTTCGTTATCTTTTTTTTATATTGAAATTATTTTGACGTTTAATATTTTTAGATTTTTTTGCACTTCTTTTTTATATAACGGAACAATCTAGCTGGATTTTTTTAGATGTAATGTAAATATTTCCCGGTATGATAAGACTATTCTATTTGGGGGCCGCGCGGTGAATCTCCGGCCTCCTCCGCCGCTCCTCGGAGAATGGCCCGGTGGGATTTCCTTTTGACATTGTATTTTCTTTAAACGCGTTTCTTTAGGTGAAAATAAAACCACTTAAATGCACAGGGGGAAATGTGCCTCAGTGACAAAACAAATTTGCCACAAATCATCTTACAAAAGAACAGCAGGGCCGAGCAGGGAGCGGACGGACTGTTGCCATTCATCATCCATTTGTTTGGAATTCTCCACCCTTCTCCTGCCATGTTTAATATCTAATTGGCATTCTGACACTTTGGAGCCGTCCACATCTGCCGCCGAGCGGACGTTGGGGCCTTTTCATTGCTGCAGTCACTCCGGGCTCTGGATATTGGAGATGAAGGGAAGAGTTTACTAGGAGAGCGCAGCTCCTGTACAGCCCGACAGCTGCTTCATAAAAAGCGGAGGGCCGGATGGCAGTTCATTCAGGCTTTGTGGCCATACACCATGCGTCCCCCCTCATTGTACCCGTGATGAACGGCCAACGCATGCACTATTTTATATGCTCGCAACTGAAGTGTATCGGAATAATCGCTGACAATTGTGTCTGTCAGAGGCAGAAACCTAAAGCACATAAACTTTATTAATGAAAGAGGAGGATGGCGGCGACAGCGCAGTGACAGCCTGGTGACAGCGCAATGCGAATGACTGTGGTGTAAAGAAGTACAAAAAGCAATGCAAAATATAGATATAAAGCAACATATAGATATATATAGATATACAGTATATATATATATATATATATATATATGTATACCCCCTCCCCCCCAGAGCAATAGGCTGTAATACAGTGATGTGTAATATATATATATATATATATATATATACCAGAGCAATGGATAGACATATTGAAGCCAAAGCCAGAAATAGACTATAAACAGAACAGGTCTCAAAGACTGAGATTTCTCCTCTTCTCAGATCTCTTCCTGGCTTTGACTTCAATAATCTGTCAGATAAATCTGTCTGTGTAAAAGGGCCCGTAGGCTGGGAACTATGAATCACCAGCACCTGGAAAGCCACCGGCAGGTGAACTGCAGATTAGCGAACACTAATGGAAATACACAGAGCACGATGCGGCATATCCACAGAGAGCGCAGTGTAGTACAGACACAGAGAGCACGGTGCGGTACAGACACAAAGAGAGCACGGTGCGGCACAGACACAGAGAGCACGGTGCGGCACAGACACAGAGCACGGTGCGGCACAGAAACAAAGAGAGCACGGTGCGGCACAGACACAGAGAGCACGGTGCGGCACAGACACAGAGCACGGTGCGGCACAGACACAAAGAGAGCACAGTGCGGCACAGACAGAGAGCACGGTGCGGCACAGACACAGAGAGCACGGTGCGACACAGACACAAAGAGAGCACGGTGCGGCACAGACACAAAGAGAGCACGGTGCGGCACAGAGACAGAGAGCACGGTGCGGCACATCCACAGAGAGAGCACGGTGCGGCACATCCAGAGAGCGCAGTGTAGTACAGACACAGAGAGCACGGTGCGGCACATCCACAGAGAGAGCACGGTGCGGCACATCCACAGAGAGAGCACGGTGCGGCACATCCACAGAGAGCGCAGTGTAGTACAGACACAGAGAGCACGGTGCGGCACATCCACAGAGAGCGCAGTGTAGTACAGACACAGAGAGCACGGTGCGGCACATCCACATAGAGAGGACGGTGCGGCACATCCACAGAGAGAGCACGGTGCGGCACATCCACAGAGATAGCACGGTGCAGCACATCCACAGAGAGAGCACGGTGCGGCACATCCAGAGAGCGCAGTGTAGTACAGACACAGAGAGCACGGTGCGGCACATCCACAGAAAGAGCACAGTGCGGCACATCCAGAGAGCACAGTGCGGCACAGACACAGAGAGCACGGTGCGGCACAGACACAGAGAGCACGGTGTGGCACAGACACAGAGAGCACGGTGCGGTACAGACACAGAGAGAGCAGTGTAGTAAAGACACAGAGAGCACGGTGCGGCACAGACACAAAGAGAGCACGGTGTGGCACATCCAGAGAGCGCAGTGTAGTACAGACACAGAGAGCACAGTGCGGCACATCCAGAGAGCACGGTGCGGTACAGACACAGAGAGCACGGTGCGGCGCAGAGACACAAAGAGAGCACAGTGCAGCACAGACACAGAGAGCACGGTGCGGCACAGACACAGAGAGCACAATGCAGCACAGAGACAGAGAGCACAGTGCGGCACAGAGCACAGTGCGGCACAGACACAGAGAGCACAATGAGGCACAGACACAGAGCACAGTGCGGCACAGACACAGAGAGCACGGTGCGGCACAGACACAGAGAGCACGGTGAGGTACAGACACAGAGAGAGCAGTGTAGTACAGAGCACGGTGCGGCACAGACACAAAGAGAGCACTGTGCGGCACATCCACAGAGAGAGCACGGTGTGGCACATCCAGAGAGCGCAGTGTAGTACAGACACAGAAAGAGCACAGTGCGGCACATCCAGAGAGCACAGTGCGGCAGAGACACAGAGAGCACGGTGCAGCGCAGAGACACAAAGAGAGCACAGTGCGGCACAGACACAGAGAGCACAATGCAGCACAGACACAGAGACCACGGTGCGGCACAGACACAGAGAGAGCAGTGTAGTACAGACACAGAGAGCACGGTGCGGCACAGACACAAAGAGAGCACTGTGCGGCACAGACACAGAGAGCACGGTGCGGCACATCCACAGAGAGCACGGTGTGGCATATCCAGAGAGCGCAGTGTAGTACAGACACAGAAAGAGCACAGTGCGGCACATCCAGAGAGCACGGTGCGGTACAGACACAGAGAGCACGGTGCGGCGCAGAGACACAAAGAGAGCACAGTGCAGCACAGACACAGAGAGCACAATGCGGGACAGACAGAGAGCACGGTGCGGCACAGACACAGAGAGCACGGTGCGGCACAGACACAGAGAGCACAATGCAGCACAGAGACAGAGAGCACAGTGCGGCACAGACACAAAGAGAGCACAGTGCGGCACAGACACAGAGAGCACGGTGCGGCACAGACACAGAGAGCACGGTGCGGCACAGACACAGAGAGCATGGTGCGGTACAGACACAGAGAAAGCAGTGTAGTACAGACACAGAGCACGGTGCGGCACAGACACAAAGAGAGCACTGTGCGGCACAGACACAGAGAGAGCACGGTGTGGCACATGCAGAGAGCGCAGTGTAGTACAGACACAGAAAGAGCACAGTGCGGCACATCCAGAGAGCACAGTGCGGCACAGACACAGAGAGCACGGTGCAGCGCAGAGACACAAAGAGAGCACAGTGCGGCACTGACACAGAGAGCACAATGCGGCACAGACACAGAGAGCACGGTGCAGCACAGACACAGAGAGCACGGTGCAGCACAGACACAAAGAGAGCACAGTGCGGCACAGACACAGAGAGCACGGTGCGGCACAGACACAGAGAGCATGGTGCGGCACAGACACAGAGAGCATGGTGCGGCACAATGCGGCACAGACACAGAGAGCACGGTGCGGCACAGACACAGAGAGTACGGTGCGGCACAGACACAAAGAGAGCACAGTGCGGCACAGACACAGAGAGCACAATGCGGCACAGACACAGAGAGCATGGTGCGGCACAGACACAGAGAGCATGGTGCGACACAGACACAGAGAGCATGGTGCGGTACAGACACAAGAGAGAGCACTGTGCGGCACGTCCAGAGAGCGCAGTGTAGTACAGACACAGAGAGCACGGTGCGGCACATCCATAGAGGGAGCACAGTGCGGCACATCCAGAGAGCGCAGTGTAGTACAGACACAGAGAGAGCACGGTGCGGCACAGACACAGAGAGAACACGGTGCGGCACAGACACAGAGAGAGCACGGTGCGGCACAGACACAGAGAGAGCGGGGTGCGGCACATCCAGAGAGCGCAGTGTAGTACAGACACAGAGAGAGCACGGTGCGGCACAGACACAGAGAGAGCATGGTGCGGCACAGACACAGAAAGGGCACAGACACAGAGAGCATGATGCGGCACAGACACAGAGAGAGCACAGTGCGGCACAGACACAGAGAGATCACGGTGCGCACAGACACAGAGAGCATGGTGCGGCACAGACACAGAGCGCAATGCAGTACAGACATAGAGAGCACGGTGCGGCACAGACACAGAGAGAGCACAGTGCGGCACAGACACAGAGAGCATGGTGTGGCACAGACACAGAGCGCAGTGCAGTACAGACATAGAGAGCACGGTGCGGCACAGACACAGAGAGAGCACAGTGCGGCACAGACACAGAGAGAGCACAGTGCGGTACAGACACAGAGAGCGCAGTGCGGTACAGACACAGAGAGCACGGTGCGGCACAGACACAGAGAGCACGGTGCGGCACAGACACAGAGAGCACGGTGCGGCACAGACACAGAGTGCAGTGCGGTACAGACATAGAGAGCACGGTGCGGAACAGACACAGAGAGAACACTGTGCGGCACAGACACAGAGAGCATGGTGCGGCACAGACACAGAGCGCAGTGCAGTACAGACATAGAGAGCACGGTGCGGCACAGACACAGAGAGCACGGTGCGGCACTGACACAGAGAGCACGGTGCGGCACAGACACAGAGAGCACGGTGCAGCACAGACACACAGAGAGCATGGTGCGGCACAGACACAGAGAGAGCACGGTGCGGCACAGACACAGAGCGCAGTGCGGTACAGACACAGAGAGCACAGTGTGGCACAGACACAGAGAGCACGGTGCGGCACAGACACAGAGAGCACGGTGCGGCACAGACATAGAGCGCAGTGCGGTACAGACATAGAGAGCACAGAGCAGCACATTCACACACCTCCGGGTCATCTCATGAAGAAATGTTGTCTCATATGGGATTACCCTGTACAGCATCACTGACTGTTGTTTCTGACACCGAGAAGCATCGGTTGTGTCTGAAACAGGTTTAGAAAACTTCAGGGGCAAAGGTGGAAGTCACAGTCGTCACAACGGACCTCACGGCCATCTGCAGCTCAGGAAACTCCTCCAGCTATTGTAAAACTACAGAGCCCAGCATGCCCGGGTTACTGCCGGGGTACAGAGTATTTCTGTATTAGATTGCTTGGCTATCATTAAAGGAACTCAAGTGGGAAAGAAAATCTTTTAAATAAACTGGTTATATTAATTTTTAATTTACTTCTATTTAAAAATCTCCAGTCTTCCAGTACTTATCAGCTGCCGTATGTCCTGCAGGAAGTGGTGTATTCTCTCCAGTCTGACACAGTGCTCTCTGCTGCCACCTCTGTCCATGTCAGGAACTGTCCAGAGCAGCAGCAAATCCCCATAGAAAACCTCTCCTGCTCTGGACAGTTCCTGACATGGACAGAGGCTCAGGAGCGGGCACCATTCCCTGTATACATAGAGGCTCAGGAGCGGGCACCATTCCCTGTATACATAGAGGCTCAGGAGCGGGCACCATTCCCTGTATACATAGAGGCTCAGGAGCGGGCACCATTCCCTGTATACATAGAGGCTCAGGAGCGGGCACCATTCCCTGTATACATAGAGGCTCAGGAGCGGGCACCATTCCCTGTATACATAGAGGCTGAGGAGCGGGCACCATTCCCTGTATACATAGAGGCTGAGGAGCGGGCACCATTCCCTGTATACATAGAGGCTCAGGAGCGGGCACCATTCCCTGTATACATAGAGGCTCAGGAGCGGGCACCATTCCCTGTATACATAGAGGCTCAGGAGCGGGCACCATTCCCTGTATACATAGAGGCTGAGGAGCGGGCACCATTCCCTGTATACATAGAGGCTCAGGAGCGGGCACCATTCCCTGTATACATAGAGGCTCAGGAGCGGGCACCATTCCCTGTATACATAGAGGCTCAGGAGCGGGCACCATTCCCTGTATACATAGAGGCTCAGGAGCGGGCACCATTCCCTGTATACATAGAGGCTCAGGAGCGGGCACCATTCCCTGTATACATAGAGGCTCAGGAGCGGGCACCATTCCCTGTATACATAGAGGCTCAGGAGCGGGCACCATTCCCTGTATACATAGAGGCTCAGGAGCGGGCACCATTCCCTGTATACATAGAGGCTCAGGAGCGGGCACCATTCCCTGTATACATAGAGACTCAGTAGCGGGCACCCTTCCCTGTATACATAGAGGCTCAGGAGCGGGCACCATTCCCTGTATACATAGAGGCTCAGGAGCGGGCACCATTCCCTGTATACATAGAGGCTCAGGAGCGGGCACCATTCCCTGTATACATAGAGGCTCAGGAGCGGGCACCATTCCATGTATACATAGAGGCTGAGGAGCGGGCACCATTCCCTGTATACATAGAGGCTGAGGAGCGGGCACCATTCCCTGTATACATAGAGGCTCAGGAGCGGGCACCATTCCCTGTATACATAGAGGCTCAGGAGCGGGCACCATTCCCTGTATACATAGAAGCTCAGGAGCGGGCACCATTCCATGTATACATAGAGGCTCAGGAGCGGGCACCATTCCCTGTATACATAGAGGCTGAGGAGCGGGCACCATTCCCTGTATACACAGAGGCTCAGGAGCGGGCACCATTCCCTGTATACATAGAGGCTGAGGAGCCGGCACCATTCCCTGTATACATAGAGGCTCAGGAGCGGGCACCATTCCCTGTATACATAGAGGCTCAGGAGCGGGCACCATTCCCTGTATACATAGAGGCTCAGGAGCGGGCACCATTCCCTGTATACATAGAGGCTCAGGAGCGGGCACCATTCCCTGTATATATAGAGGCTCAGGAGCGGGCACCATTCCCTGTATACATAGAGGCTCAGGAGCGGGCACCATTCCCGGTATACATAGAGGCTCAGGAGCGGGCACCATTCCCTGTATACATAGAGGCTCAGGAGCCGGCACCATTCCCTGTATACATAGAGGCTCAGGAGCGGGCACCATTCCCTGTATACATAGAGGCTCAGGAGCGGGCACCATTCCCTGTATACATAGAGGCTCAGGAGCGGGCACCATTCCCTGTATACATAGAGGCTCAGGAGCGGGCACCATTCCCTGTATACATAGAGGCTCAGGAGCGGGCACCCTTCCCTGTATACATAGAGACTCAGGAGCGGGCACCATTCCCTGTATACATAGAGGCTCAGGAGCGGGCACCATTCCCTGTATACATAGAGGCTCAGGAGCGGGCACCATTCCCTGTATACATAGAGGCTCAGGAGCGGGCACCATTCCCTGTATACATAGAGGCTCAGGAGCGGGCACCATTCCCTGTATACATAGAGGCTCAGGAGCGGGCACCATTCCCTGTATACATAGAGACTCAGGAGCGGGCACCATTCCCTGTATACATAGAGGCTCAGGAGCGGGCACCATTCCCTGTATACATAGAGGCTCAGGAGCCGGCACCATTCCCTGTATACATAGAGGCTGAGGAGCCGGCACCATTCCCTGTATACATAGAGGCTCAGGAGCGGGCACCATTCCCTGTATACATAGAGGCTCAGGAGCGGGCACCATTCCCTGTATACATAGAGGCTCAGGAGTGGGCACCATTCCATGTATACATACAGGCTCAGGAGCGGGCACCATTCCCTGTATACATAGAGACTCAGGAGCGGGCACCATTCCCTGTATACATAGAGGCTGAGGAGCGGGCACCATTCCCTGTATACATAGAGGCTCAGGAGCGGGCACCATTCCCTGTATACATAGAGGCTGAGGAGCGGGCACCATTCCCTGTATACATAGAGGCTCAGGAGCGGGCACCATTCCCAGTATACATAGAGGCTCAGGAGCGGGCACCATTCCCTGTATACATAGAGGCTCAGGAGCGGGCACCATTCCCTGTATACATAGAGGCTCAGGAGCGGGCACCATTCCCTGTTTACATAGAGGCTCAGGAGCGGGCACCATTCCCTGTATACATAGAGGCTCAGGAGCGGGCACCATTCCCTGTATACATAGAGGCTCAGGAGCGGGCACCATTCCCTGTATACATAGAGGCTCAGGAGCAGGCACCATTCCCTGTATACATAGAGGCTCAGGAGCGGGCATCATTCCCTGTATACATAGAGGCTCAGGAGCGGGCACCATTCCCTGTATACATAGAGGCTCAGGAGCGGGCACCATTCCCTGTATACATAGAGGCTCAGGAGCGGGCACCATTCCCTGTACACATAGAGGCTCAGGAGCGGGCACCATTCCCTGTATACATAGAGGCTCAGGAGCGGGCACCATTCCCTGTATACATAGAGGCTCAGGAGCGGGCACCATTCCCTGTATACATAGAGGCTCAGGAGCGGGCACCATTCCCTGTATACATAGAGGCTGAGGAGCGGGCACCATTCCATGTATACATAGAGGCTCAGGAGCGGGCACCATTCCCGGTATACATAGAGGCTCAGGAGCGGGCACCATTCCCTGTATACATAGAGGCTCAGGAGCGGGCACCATTCCCTGTATACATAGAGGCTCAGGAGCGGGCACCATTCCCTGTATACATAGAGGCTCAGGAGCGGGCACCATTCCCTGTATACATAGAGGCTCAGGAGCGGGCACCATTCCCTGTATACATAGAGGCTCAGGAGCGGGCACCATTCCCTGTATACATAGAGGCTCAGGAGCGGGCACCATTCCCTGTATACATAGGGGCTCAGGAGCGGGCACCATTCCCTGTATACATAGAGGCTCAGGAGCGGGCACCATTCCCTGTATACACAGAGGCTCAGGAGCGGGCACCATTCCCTGTATACACAGAGGCTCAGGAGCGGGCACCATTCCCTGTATACATAGAGGCTCAGGAGCGGGCACCATTCCCTGTATACATAGAGGCTCAGGAGCGGGCACCATTCCCTGTATACATAGAGGCTCAGGAGCGGGCACCATATACAGGATATATACAGACATACACAGGATATACACAGACATATACAGGATATATACAGACATATACAGGATATATACAGATATACAGATATACACAGGATATATACAGACTTAGTACAGGATATATACAGACATATACAAGATATATACAGGATATACACAGCCATATACAGGATATATACAGATATACAGGATATATACAGCCATATACAGGATATATACAGACATATATACAGGATATATACAGGATATACACAGACATATACATGATATATACACAGGATATACACAGACATATACAGGATATATACAGGATATACACAGCCATATACAGGATATATACAGCCATATACAGGATATACACAGGATATACAGGATATATACAGGATATACACAGCCATATACAGGATATATACAGGATATATACAGACATATACAGAATATATAAACAGACATATACAGGATATATACAGACATATATAGGATATACACAGGATATATACAGCCATATACAGGATATATACAGATAAACAGGATATATACAGGATATACACAGACATATACAGGATATACACAGGATATATACAGCCATATACAGGATATATACAGATAAACAGGATATATACAGGATATACACAGCCATATACAGGATATATACAGATATACACAAGATATACACAGCCATATACAGGATATATACAGACATATACAGGATATATACAGGTTATACACAGACATATACAGGATATATACAGACATATACAGGATATACACAGGATATACAGGATATATACAGGATATACACAGGATATACAGGATATATACAGGATATACACAGCCATATACAGTATATATACAGATATACAGGATATATACAGGATATACACAGCCATATACAGGATATATACAGGATATATACAGACATATACAGGATATATACAGACATATACAGGATATACACAGGATATACACAGCCATATACAGTATATATACAGATATACAGGATATATACAGACATATACAGGATATATACAGGATTTACACAGCCATATACAGGATATATACAGGATATACACAGCCATATACAGGATATATACAGATATACACAGCCATATACAGGATATACACAGACATATACAGGATATATACAGGTTATACACAGACATATACAGGATATATACAGACATATACAGGATATATACAGGATATACACAGCCATATACAGGATATATACAGACATACAGGATATATACAGGATATACACAGCCATATACAGGATATATACAGATATACAGAAATATACAGTATATATATATATATATATATATATATATACACAGCCATATACAGGATATATATATATATATATATATATATATATATATATATATATACACAGCCATATACAGGATATATACAGACATATACAGGATATACAGGATATATACAGGATATATACAGGATATATACAGGATATATACAGACAGATACAGGATATACACAGCTATATATACAGGATATATACAGGATATATACAGATATACAGACATATACAGGATATATATATATATACACAGCCATATACAGGATATATACAGATATACAGGATATATACAGGATATATACAGACATATACAGGATATATACAGGATATATACAGACATATACAGGATATACACAGGATATACACAGCCATATACAGGATATATACAGGATATATACAGCCATATACAGGATATATACAGACATATACAGGATATATACAGCCATATACAGGATATATACAGACATATACAGGATATATACAGATATACAGATTTACACAGGATATATACAGACATATACAGGATATATACAGGATATATACAGCCATATACAGGATATACACAGGATATACAGGATATATACAGGATATACACAGCCATATACAGGATATATACAGATATACACAGGATATATACAGGATATACACAGACATATACAGGATATATACAGATATACAGATATACACAGGATATATACAGACATATACAGGATATATACAGGATATATACAGACATATACAGGATATATACAGGATATATACAGCCATATACAGGATATACACAGGATATACACAGCCATATACAGGATATATACAGGATATATACAGCCATATACAGGATATACACAGGATATATACAGACATATACAGGATATATACAGGATATACACAGCCATATACAGGATATATACAGGATATATACAGGATATATACAGCCATATACAGGATATATACAGACATATACAGGATATATACAGACATATACAGGATATATACAGATATACAGATATACACAGGATATATACAGACATATACAGGATATATACAGGATATATACAGCCATATACAGGATATACACAGGATATACACAGCCATATACAGGATATATACAGGATATATACAGCCATATACAGGATATACACAGGATATATACAGACATATACAGGATATATACAGGATATACACAGCCATATACAGGATATATACAGGATATACACAGCCATATACAGGATATATATATATATATACACAGCCATATACAGGATATATACAGACATATACAGGATATACACAGGATATACAGGATATATACAGGATATACACAGCCATATACAGGATATATACAGGATATATACAGACATATACAGGATATATAAACAGACATATACAGGATATATACAGGTTATACACAGACATATACAGGATATATACAGACATATACAGGATATATACAGGATATATACAGCCATATACAGGATATATACAGATAAACAGGATATATACAGGATATACACAGACATATACAGGATATACACAGGATATATACAGATATACAGGATATATACAGGATATACACAGCCATATACAGGATATATACAGATATACACAGGATATACACAGCCATATACAGGATATATACAGACATATACAGGATATATACAGGTTATACACAGACATATACAGGATATATACAGACATATACAGGATATATACAGGATATATACAGCCATATACAGGATATATACAGATAAACAGGATATATACAGGATATACACAGACATATACAGGATATACACAGGATATATACAGATATACAGGATATATACAGGATATACACAGCCATATACAGGATATATACAGATATACACAGGATATACACAGCCATATACAGGATATATACAGACATATACAGGATATATACAGGTTATACACAGACATATACAGGATATATACAGACATATACAGGATATACACAGGATATACAGGATATATACAGGATATACACAGCC
Organism: Dendropsophus ebraccatus; assembly: GCF_027789765.1. Classification (NCBI taxonomy): domain Eukaryota; kingdom Metazoa; phylum Chordata; class Amphibia; order Anura; family Hylidae; genus Dendropsophus; species Dendropsophus ebraccatus. Next base: position 3,566,044 of record NC_091467.1, on the reverse strand, counting down.
ATATACAGGATATATACAGGATATATACAGACATATACAGGATATATAGAGACATATACAGGATATATACAGGATATATACAGACATATACAGGATATATACAGGTATACACAGCCATATACAGTATATATACAGATATACAGGATATATACAGGATATACACAGCCATATACAGGATATATACAGGATATACACAGCCATATACAGGATATATACAGACATATACAGGATATATACAGGATATACACAGCCATATACAGGATATATAGAGATAAACAGGATATATACAGGATATACACAGACATATACAGGATATATACAGATATACACAGCCATATACAGGATATATACAGATATACACAGCCATATACAGGATATATACAGGATATATACAGCCATATACAGGATATATACAGATAAACAGGATATATACAGGATATACACAGCCATATACTGGATATATACAGATATATACAGGACTGTCCCCTCGCACATTCCTCGCTGCTATACGCGACATTCCTGCTATTGTTTCCTCCCAGCACGCGGATGAATGGGGTCGGGGCCTTTGTTTGCGCAGCGGCCGATAACATTGGTGACGCTTCTGTTTCATCCTCTTTGTGGCAAAGTTAAAAAATGAAACATTTTGGAAAATAAAATAGTCCCATTCATCAAAGTCCCAGGGTGAGAAAAGAGGGACGTGAATGGAAGGAGGGAATCCTGCACATGTTTCACGTCCCAAAACTTTACACAGAGCAACAATCATTGCAGCTTCCGCCATCCGTTCTCAGCAGGTTTCACCCTATAGTCCACAGCGATTTCTCATCATGTGAATACGCCCTAAGGGTCTGTGTACATGACGCAGCCGAATATCTGCACCAAAACACAAAGAAAATTATCTGCGTACTTTAATAACTTACATAAAATCTGCAACAAGTAGTGTGAACGCGCCCTTACAGAGCACGCAATCCAGAAGGCAGACACATGGAGCTGCAGTGTTACAGGTGGTGTGAATGCGCCCTTACAGAATGCGCAATCCAGAAGGCAGCCACATGGAGCTGCAGTGTTACAGGTGGTGTGAACGTGCCCTTACAGAGCACGCAATCCAGAAGGCAGCCGCATGGAGCTGCAGTGTTACAGGTGGTGTGAATGCGCCCTTACAGAACGCGCAATCCAGAAGGCAGCCGCATGGAGCTGCAGTGTTACAGGTGGTGTGAACGCGCCCTTACAGAGCACGCAATCCAGAAGGCAGACACATGGAGCTGCAGTGTTACAGGTGGTGTGAATGCGCCCTTACAGAACGCGCAATCCAGAAGGCAGCCGCATGGAGCTGCAGTGTTACAGGTGGTGTGAATGCGCCCTTACAGAACGCGCAATCCAGAAGGCAGCCGCATGGAGCTGCAGTGTTACAGGTGGTGTGAACGCGCCCTTACAGAGCACGCAATCCAGAAGGCAGACACATGGAGCTGCAGTGTTACAGGTGGTGTGAACGCGCCCTTACAGAACGCGCAATCCAGAATACAGCCACATGGAGCTGCAGTGTTACAGGTGGTGTGAATGCGCCCTTACAGAACGCGCAATCCAGAATACAGCCACATGGAGCTGCAGTGTTACAGGTGGTGTGAACGCGCCCTTACAGAACTTGCAATCCAGAAGGCAGACACATGGAGCTGCAGTGTTACAGGTGGTGTGAACGCGCCCTTACAGAACGCGCAATCCAGAAGGCAGCCACATGGAGCTGCAGTGTTACAGGTGGTGTGAACGCGCCCTTACAGAATGCGCAATCCAGAAGACAGCCGCATGGAGCTGCAGTGTTACAGGTGGTGTGAACGCGCCCTTACAGAGCACGCAATCCAGAAGGCAGCCACATGGAGCTGCAGTGTTACAGGTGGTGTGAACGCGCCCTTACAGAATGCGCAATCCAGAAGACAGCCGCATGGAGCTGCAGTGCTACAGGTGCAGTATTGGGGCGTCTGTGTGTTACCCCACCACCACCTACATGAGGTGATTACGCTACGAGTCGTTATAATCTTCGGCCTCGTTCATTCTGTTTTACAACAACCTCGGCTTTGGAAATGCATTTTATGTCTTTCTGGTTTGAACAGGAAACTCATTATATGTTATCCGGAAAGCTTAGCAGCAGCGTCCAATACGCAGGGAAACTTAATGAGATACTAATCAAGATGGAGGCGCAGTTTTCTGCGTTTTGACATTTTTATGTCTTTTTCACATTTATTTCGGGTCCCATTCACTGCAGCTTTTCTTGTGGGTTAATTACAGCGTTTCACTAGACGCCTCCCGGCCGCCGACCGCGCACAGCTTCCTATGTCCTCTTCTCTCTGTTCAGAAATGACTCCATATAACTCATATAGAACTGAGAATCCTTCTGTTACTGAAGATGACAACGAATGGGACGTAATCTGTGGAGAAATGGAGGACGGGAACATTTATGGGCTATTTCCTCCTCCAGCAACAATGTTCAATGATAACAGTATAAGTGAGGTCATCCGTCCTGTGGTCACACTGAGCCTCTGCCCCCCCTTATACTGAGCCTCTGCCCCCCTCATACTGAGCCTCTGCCCCCCTCATACTGAGCCTCTGCCCCCCTCATACTGAGCCTCTGCCCCCCTCATACTGAGCCTCTGCCCCCCCCTTATACTGAGCCTCTGCCCCCCCCTTATACTGAGCCTCTGCCCCCCTCATACTGAGCCTCTGCCCCCCCCTCATACTGAGCCTCTGCCCCCCCTTATACTGAGCCTCTGCCCCCCTCATACTGAGCCTCTGCCCCCCCCTCATACTGAGCCTCTGCCCCCCCTCATACTGAGCCTCTGCCCCCCCTCATACTGAGCCTCTGCCCCCCTCCCATCCTCATACTGAGCCTCTGCCCCCCCTCCCATCCTCATACTGAGCCTCTGCCCCCCCTCATACTGAGCCTCTGCCCCCCCTTATACTGAGCCTCTGCCCCCCCTTATACTGAGCCTCTGCCCCCCCTCATACTGAGCCTCTGCCCCCCCTCCTCATACTGAGCCTCTGCCCCCCCCCTCATACTGAGCCTCTGCCCCCCTCATACTGAGCCTCTGCCCCCCCTCATACTGAGCCTCTGCCCCCCCCCTCATACTGAGCCTCTGCCCCCCCTTATACTGAGCCTCTGCCCCCCCTCATACTGAGCCTCTGTTCCCCCATCCTCATACTAAGCCTCTGCCCCCCCTTATACTGAGCCTCTGCCCCCCCTCATATTGAGCCTCTGCCCCCCCATCCTCATACTGAGCCTCTGCCCCCCTGCGATGCCCCAGGCCCCTGGGGTCCACTCCGCAGTATAGATGGTGCTAACAGGCAGGAACCGGGGCAGCTGTAGGATGTAGTGGTCAGGGTATAGGCACGAGGGTGATACAGCTGGAATCCGGGCTCCTGACCATGTGGGAATACTGGGCATGCGATTCCTCGTTGTCCTTAGTCAGGGCACCAATTATCACACCAATGCCAAGGTTCAGAAACAACGGTAGTTGTATATTTATTGTAACGGTGGTAACTAGTAGCAACAGTCTCTCTGGATGCAACCGGGAATAAGGCAGAGTAATGGGTGATGCTGCAATAGGCTGTGAGAGTAGCGTGCTGAATGATGGGAGTAGTAGTGATACTGAAGCAGAGATGCTGGGTGGAATGAGACTTGAATGAAATACTTGCTGTTGATGATTAGAGAAGATGATGAGAGGAACGACTGAAGAATCGACACCCAGATGAGAATCTTGAGACTTGAGACAGGAACACAGCCAGCGGACTGGAGCAGCAGAGCACACGCAGGTCTCTCTCTTAGCAGGGAGAGAGAACGGACAGATCCTATCCCCTATGTGGTAGGGAATAGACTGAGGTAGAACAGGAAGTCACATGGTAACCCCAGCCAAAGCTCGGTGACCATTGGAGTTACGATGGAAGCAGGGCACAGTCACGTGCCATCCAGCCATTGCATCATCACACCATTAGGCATATACAGAGAAATATACATGAGAAGTACCATACTTGAACACTGGGGGGGCGACATAATACCTTTTGGCACTGATACCTGAATAGATATACAATAAATGAATGGAATAGCAGACCTGAATACTGAGAAGGGTGACACAATACACGCAGTTTGCAGTGGACCATAGCTTTCCAGAACAGAACTGGTTATAATACAAGTGTGACCATAAGAGGGGCTGTTCTGGGACACTGCATACCTCCCTACTAGAAATGAGCAGACCTCGGTGAACCACAAGTTCAGGTAGATGTGGCCAAATGAACATAGAGGACCAGGACAACAAGACAAGAGGAAGGAATGTTAGTGTGAGTGAGTATGAGTGAGTATGTTGATGTGTGTTTCCCACGCTCAAGGCACAGGTGAGAAGAGAAAATATGAAGAGAAAGAAAACCCTAGTGGCAGGACTTCACCTAGGGGTGCCTAACATACTCTGGTTACAGGTAGTTAGTGCGTGGACCATCTGACATGGAAGCCAGGACTACTTAACTGCTGGCGGGCGACCCTCAATATTCCAGTCAGTTTGACAGTAGATTTCCAATGGCAATGAGTTACCCTACTGGAAAAAGAACGTGAAGACCTGTGTACTGCCTCGGGTGTTGGTGTGAAGTGACTTGGACACCTGGAAGAGAAAAGAATAAAATAACAAAAGCAAACATACAGTTAAGGCCTCAATACACACCACTCAATCATACGACACAAGTACTTCATAGGCCAACCACACGAAAAGGTATCCAAGGTGCAATATGTATGGACAAGTGTAAGTGTGGAGTGGGACTATGTGCAGCAACTACTGTGTTGGGACAAGACAGGGATAAACAAACAATGGAGACACAAGGAAGGGAAACATAGAGGACAACAAACACTATGAGGTCCTGAAGAACACTGGCTCAAATAATCTTTCCAGTGGATGACACAATAATACAATATATGAGGAAAAATAGAAAACCCTTTAGGAAATACACTCTTTAGAAAATAGACTTTCTCTGAGGCTATAGATATATACTGACTTCTTACTCAGAGGAGGAGGAAACTGACTGACTCTGACATGAAAATATACACTGTGAGAAGAAATACTTTTTCTAAAGACACACTTTACTCTGAGACTCTAAATGACTTTTTTGCTTACTCAGAGGTAGGAAATATATATATATATAAGACTCTGACATGAAAATAGACTTTTGACCACTGAGGTGCAATAATAAACTTCTGAAAATCACACAATCATGAAAATGCTTTAGGAAGGATTGGGTAAGTGTCTCTGTGTGGTAGAGTCTCTTTAGGCAATATACACCATCGTCCATGTAAAGGCTCTGGGACTAGAGAACAGTTTGGTCAATGAGTGTCCATCAGCACATAGCTGGGTGATAATAAGGAAACTTGGTCAGGAGGACCAGGCACGAACCCTGAACGTTGCATAGAACTTCTTAATCACACAGGAACCACAACAAAACAGGAACAGTTTAAGGACTTTGGTCTCTATAGCGGATTATTGTGAAGAGGCGGGAAGAACCTCATTAGGCCCCTTCTCCTTCCTCTGCTTTTCCTTCTCCCACGGATAATAGAAGCGTGGGGACCCTGGAGCAGAGGCGTCTGCAGACGCGGTGGTAACCACAACGCTGGGGGTCACTGTGGTGACGGGAGAGATGATGGGCGCCACATGGTAAGTGACCGTAGTGGTGGAGCAAGCGGCTTTAGCCACAGCTGCAGAGGCAACGGAGCAGGCTGCGGTGGTAGCTGAACCTGGAGCCCTGGAAGCAGCAGTGATAGAACCCAGAGGTCTAAAATCCTGCCAATCTTCGTCCCAGTTCTCTGAGGGAGTTGGTAGGAAGGGCCGCTGTACCGGATTCTTAGGCCGGGTGACTGCTGCAGCCCATGGACCCTTTGGGGATCCCACCAGGGTATACTCAATCACCTCTCCAGGGACCAGGTTATTGAGATAGGCGGGTTGGTAGTCCCGCATTACAGCTCGTCTATTCACCAGCAGTAGTAACCCGGTGTACGAATCCGTGACCAGGCCGTACCCCCGTCGCTTATCAAATTTGGTCACGGTTCCTCTCCTCCTTTCTAGGGGGGCAGCACCGGGTCGAGGTTTTTCCAGCTTGCGGATGAGCAACCGCTTAGATGCAGCATGAGATTCCAGATAGGGGGTATATGGGTGACCCCACAGCGGAGCATAATCTGGATAAGGCAAAGATGGAGGTGGTTTCGGCGCTAGGCCAGGCTGGGTAAGAAAGATATCACCGGCAGTAGGGGCTACTGTGAACTGCCGGGTAGTAGTAGCTGCTGCAGGCACCGTGGTAGACATAGCGGGCGCAGCTTTAGTGGCAGGGGGTAAAAGAGCAAGAGCCCGCTGGATCTCGTCCACCAACTGCATGACCCTCGGCTCCCGGCCAAATACCCATCGTGGGAGAGGTGGAGAATCCCGGCCAGGGGGTCGCCACAGGCCCGGGGAGATGGGGCCCTTAGAGAGAGTCTTACCCCCGAGCTCCGGGTCTGGAGGCGCTGCCAAGGACCCGTCTACGATCCGGTCATCCTCAGAGGAGAGCGATGGTCCGGTAGAGAAGGTGTAGCGGGAGGAGCCGGAATGCTCGGGGCTGGAGGCACCGCTGAGTCCAAAAGAAGTCTCCTCACCTCTGTCAGGGGAGCTTGGTGTGGAGGCCCGGCTTAGATGCCCGTCTCCGGACCGGACGGAACCCCAGCTGCTGTCACTGTCCGAGGACAGCGGGGCTAGCAAGCAGGCTGGATCGAGTTCTGGCAGAACTGTAGGAGGCTCCGGTAGAGGAAGTACGGCAGCCGCGGAGTTACACTCCTCACAGGATGCCATCTTGCTACACACTGGCGTGGTCTTGAGGACCTGGGAGGAGGCGGAGCGCAGAGGCTGAAGTTCCGGCCCAGCAGTCTGCTCAGCAACAGTGACGTCATCTGGCGCAGGCAGCCAATCAGGAGCAGTCCATGTAAAGTCTATGGCGCCGGGCGATTCCCGCGCTTTGGCAACATGGCGGTTAACCCCCTCCTCTCCGGGGTATGGCACAGTTAGAAATTGAAGAAGACAGCGGCCATCTTGTGTACAGTCTAGGGCCCTGAGCGCCTCGATTACCCCCATGGTGATATGGCAAAGTCTTTCTGGGGATCGATAGTGTACCTTGAGAATGCTGACAGTCGGCACAACGCAGTTTTTATCCTGTTCGTGACGCCAAATGCGATGCCCCAGGCCCCTAGGGTCCACTCCGCAGTGTAGATGGTGCTAACAGGCAGGAACCGATGCAGCTGCAGGGTATAGCGTTGTCATGGTGTAGGCACGAGGGCGATACAGCTGGAAACCGGGCTCCTGACCATGTGGGAATACTGGGCGTGCGATTCTTCGTTGTCCTTAGTCAGGGCACCAATGATCACACCAATGCGAAGGTTCAGAAACAACGGTAGTTGTATATTTATTGTAACGGTGGTAACTAGTAGTAACAGTCTCTCCGGATGCAACCGGGAATAAGGCAGACTTGGATAAGGCAGCGTAATGGGTGATGCTGCAATAGGCTGTGAGAGTAGCGTGCTGAATAATGGGAGTAGTAGTGAAACTGAGGATAATATGCTGGGTGGAATGAGACTTGAATGAAATACTTGCTGTTGATGATTAGAGAAGATGATGATGAGAGGAATGACTGAAGAATCGACACCCAGATGAGAATCTTGAGACTTGAGACAGGAACACAGCCAGTGGACTGGAGCAGCAGAGCACACGCAGGCCTCTCTCTTAGCAGGGAGAGAGGACAGACACACAACTTGTCTCCTGATGGTGGAGGACAAGACTAGACTCACGACCTACCCCCTATGTGGCCGGGAATAGACTGAGGTAGCACAGGAAGTCACATGGTAACCCCAGCCAAAGCTCGATGACCATTGGAGTTACCATGGAAGCAAGGCACAGTCACGTGACATCCAGCCATTGCATCATCACACCATTAGGCATATACAGAGAAATATACATGAGAAGTACCATACTTGAACACTGGGGGCGACATAATACCATTAGGCACTGATGACTGAATAGATATACAAGAAATGAATGGAATAGCAGACCTGAATACTGAGAAGGGTGACACAATACACGCAGTTTGCAGTGAACCATAGCTTTCCAGAACAGAACTGGTTATAATACAAGTGCGAGCATAAGAGGGGCTGTTCTGGGACACTGCACCCCCTCATACTGAGCCTCTGCCCCCCCCATCCTCATACTGAGCCTCTGCCCCCCCCATCCTCATACTGAGCCTCTGCCCCCCCTCATACTGAGCCTCTGCCCCCCCTTATACTGATCCTCTGCCCCCCTCATACTGAGCCTCTGCCCCCCCTCATACTGAACCTCTGCCCCCCCTCATACTGAGCCTCTGCCCCCCCCTTCATACTGAGCCTCTGCCCCCCCCTCATACTGAGCCTCTGCCCCCCCTCATACTGAACCTCTGCCCCCCTTCATACTGAGCCTCTGCCCCCCCTTATACTGATCCTCTGCCCCCTCATACTGAGCCTCTGCCCCCCTCATACTGAGCCTCTGCCCCCCTTATACTGAGCCTCTGCCCCCCCTCATACTGAGCCTCTGCCCCCCCTCATACTGAGCTTCTGCCCCCCCTTATACTGAGCCTCTGCCCCCCCCTCATACTGAGCCTCTGCCCCCCCTTATACTGAGCCTCTGCCCCCCCCCATACTGAGCCTCTGCCCCCCCCCATACTGAGCCTCTGTCCCCCCCATACTGAGCCTCTGCCCCCCCATCCTCATACTGAGCCTCTGCCCCCCCCTTATACTGAGCCTCTGCCCCCCCATCCTCATACTGAGCCTCTGCCCCCCCCTTATACTGAGCCTCTGCCCCCCCATCCTCATACTGAGCCTCTGTCCCCCCCATACTGAGCCTCTGCCCCCCCTCATACTGAGCCTCTGCCCCCCATCCTCATACTGAGCCTCTGCCCCCCATCCTCATACTGAGCCTCTGCCCCCCCTCATACTGAGCCTCTGCCCCCCCATCCTCATACTGAGCCTCTGCCCCCCATCCTCATACTGAGCCTCTGCCCCCCCTCATACTGAGCCTCTGCCCCCCCCCTCATACTGAGCCTGTGCCCCCCCCCTCAATCCTCTGCCCCCCCTCATACTGAGCCCCTGCCCCCCCCCCTCAATCCTCTGAGCACTGTGTCAGACTGGAGAGAATACACCACTTCCTGCAGGGTATACAGCAGCTGATAGGTACTGGAGGACTACCCTACACCACAGTGGATTTAATGCTTCACCTACAATGAATATCTGTGGCCAAAAGGAATTAGCACAAGTTTACTACCAAAAGTAGAAAAATTAGAAAACCTTTATTAAAGGGGTACTCCACTCAATAAAATGTAACCCTGTTCAGTCCCCGCCCATAATCTAAGATTTTTTTGTCATAGGTTTCTATAACATGAATTGGACAGTCTGCAGCACATCCGGACACCCTGAAGCTGCTGAAAAAATCCTCCCTGCCTGGTCTACATGGTCCCCACCCCTCTGCCCTCCCCCTCACTACCTGCTCCACATGGTCCTCCCCCTCACTACCTGCTCCACATGGTCCTCCGCCCTCCCCCTCACTACCTGCTCCACATTGTCCTCTGCCCTCCCCCTCACTACCTGCTCCACATGGTCCTCCCCCTCACTACCTGCTCCACATGGTCCTCCGCCCTCCCCCTCACTACCTGCTCCACATGGTCCTCCGCCCTCCCCCTCACTACCTGCTCCACATGGTCCTCACCCTCACTACCTGCTCCACATTGTCCTCTGCCCTCCCCCTCACTACCTGCTCCACATGGTCCTCCCCCTCACTACCTGCTCCACATTGTCCTCACCCTCACTACCTGCTCCACATGGTCCTCCGCCCTCCCCCTCACTGCCTGCTCCACATTGTCCTCTGCCCTCCCCCTCACTACCTGCTCCACATGGTCCTCACCCTCACTACCTGCTCCACATGGTCCTCCGCCCTCCCCCTCACTACCTGCTCCACATGGTCCTCACCCTCACTACCTGCTCCACATGGTCCTCCGCCCTCCCCCTCACTACCTGCTCCACATGGTCCTCCGCCCTCCCCCTCACTACCTGCTCCACATGGTCCTCACCCTCACTACCTGCTCCACATTGTCCTCACCCTCACTACTTGCTCCACATGGTCCTCCGCCCTCCCCCTCACTGCCTGCTCCACATGGTCCTCTGCCCTCCCCCTCACTACCTGCTCCACATGGTCCTCACCCTCACTACCTGCTCCACATTGTCCTCTGCCCTCCCTCTCACTACCTGCTCCACATGGTCCTCACCCTCACTACCTGCTCCACATGGTCCTCCGCCCTCCCCCTAACTACCTGCTCTACATGGTCCTCTGCCCTCCCCCTCACTACCTGCTCCACATGGTCCTCACCCTCACTACCTGCTCCACATGGTCCTCCGCCCTCCCCCTAACTACCTGCTCCACATGGTCCTCCGCCCTCCCCCTCACTGCCTGCTCCACATGGTCCTCCGCCCTCCCCCTCACTACCTGCTCCACATGGTCCCCACCCCTCTGTCCTCCCCCTCACTGTCTGCTCCACATGGTCCTCCGCCCTCCCCCTCACTACCTGCTCCACATGGTCCCCACCCCTCTGTCCTCCCCCTCACTACCTGCTCCACATGGTCCTCACCCTCACTACCTGCTCCACATGGTCCTCCGCCCTCCCCCTCACTGCCTGCTCCACATGGTCCTCTGCCCTCCCCCTCACTACCTGCTCCACATGGTCCTCACCCTCACTACCTGCTCCACATGGTCCTCCACCCTCCCCCTCACTGCATGCTCCACATGGTCCTCCGCCCTCCCCCTCACTACTTGCTCCACATGGTCCTCCGCCCTCCCCCTCACTACCTGCTCCACATGGTCCTCCGCCCTCCCCCTCACTACCTGCTTCACATGGTCCTCCGCCCTACCCCTCACTACCTGCTCCACATGGTCCTCCGCCCTCCCCCTCACTACCTGCTCCACATGGTCCTCCGCCCTCCCCCTCACACTGGCCCTATTACATAAGGGTGGTCGGGAAATATATCAGTAATAGGACACTGGCCCTATTACATAAGGGTGGTCGGGGGATATATCAGTAATAGGACACTGGCCCTATTACATAAGGGTGGTCGGGAATATATCAGTAATAGGACACTGGCCCTATTAGATAAGGGTGGTCGGGAATATATCAGTAATAGGACACTGGCCCCATTACATAAGGGTGGTCGGGGAATATATCAGTAATAGGACACTGGCCCTATTAGATAAGGGTGGTCGGGGAATATATCAGTAATAGGACACTGGCCCTATTACATAAGGGTGGTCGGGGACTATATCAGTAATAGGACACTGGCCCTATTACATAAGGTGGTCGGGGAATATATCAGTAATAGTACACTGGCCCTATTAGATAAGGGTGGTCGGGGAATATATCAGTAATAGGACACTGGCCCTATTAGATAAGGGTGGTCGGGGAATATATCAGTAATAGGACACTGGCCCTATTAGATAAGGGTGGTCGGGAATATATCAGTAATATAGCACTGGTCCTATTACATAAGGGTGGTCGGGGAATATATCAGTAATAGGACACTGGCCCTATTAGATAAGGGTGGTCGGGGAATATATCAGTAATAGGACACTGGCCCTATTAGATAAGGGTGGTCGGGGAATATATCTAATATAGCACTGGCCCTATTAGATGAGGGTGGTCGGGGAATATATCAGTAATAGGACACTGGCCCTATTAGATAAGGGTGGTCGGGGAGATATATCAGTAATAGGACACTGGCCCTATTAGATAAGGGTGGTCGGGGAGATATATCAGTAATAGGACACTGGCCCTATTAGATAAGGGTGGTCGGGGAGATATATGTGGCTCCTCCTCCTTTAGGGCCCGGACTCCTCTGTGACTGTAATGGCGGCACTCATCCAGCGTGCAGCAGGGACGTGGGGGACGTTCCTGTATCTGCTCCTTTATATGTCGATCCTCCCTCCGCCTCACTAAGCTGCGGCTTCCTTTGAAGCTAATGGAATCAGAGGACCATCACAATCCTATTGTACGCCTCTCGTCCTCATCCATCGGGCCGGAATCTTCCGCCGTTTCTCGAGTCTTTTCAGATTACTTTACTTTTTTCTCTCTCTAAATCTTTTTTCATTGTTTCTGAATCAGATTTTGTGTCCAGAAAACTATTGGTGTAAACCAGTAATAATGTGACTGTGATTGTACAGAAGCCGGCGGCTCTTCTAGAACCTTCCACTCCACAGCGAGATACGTCTTATTATACCGGCCGCCATGAGAGGACAGTACACATAAGGCCGACCAACAGCTATCTCCCCCATGGATATGCTGGCCTGGATCACCTGAGCGAGCAGAGAGGTGAGGAATCAGCTACCAAACTCCTCTGTTCCCTCCTCCTCCAGACTCTTCTTTCCCCTCCTCCACCGGGATACAGTAAGTATAGCTGGTATATAGCTGCCTTCAGGAGACTGGACCTGGATACAGTAAGTATAGCTGTTATATAGCAGCCTTCAGGAGACTGGACCTGGATACAGTAAGTATAGCTGTTATATAGCAGCCTTCAGGAGACTGGGCCTGGATACAGTAAGTATAGCTGTTATATAGCAGCCTTCAGGAGACTGGACCTGGATACAGTAAGTATAGCTGTTATATAGCTGCCTTTAGGAGACTGGACCTGGATACAGTAAGTATAGCTGTTATATAGCAGGAGACTGGACCTGGATACAGTAAGTATAGCTGGTATATATAGCAGCCTTCAGGAGACTGGACCTGGATACAGTAAGTATAGCTGTTATATAGCAGCCTTCAGGAGACTGGGTCTGGATACAGTAAGTATAGCTGTTATATAGCTGCCTTCAGGAGACTGGACCTGGATACAGTAAGTATAGCTGTTATATAGCTGCCTTCAGGAGACTGGACCTGGATACAGTAAGTACAGCTGTTATATAGCTGCCTTCAGGAGACTGGACCTGGATACAGTAAGTATAGCTGTTATTTAGCAGGAGACTGGACCTGGATACAGTAAGTATAGCTGGTATATATAGCTGCCTTCAGGAGACTGGACCTGGATACAGTAAGTATAGCTGGTATATAGCTGCCTTCAGGAGACTGGACCTGGATACAGTAAGTATAGCTGGTATATAGCAGTCAGGAGACTGGACCTGGATACAGTAAGTATAGCGGTTATATAGCTGCCTTCAGGAGACTGGACCTGGATACAGTAAGTATAGCTGTTATATAGCAGCCTTCAGGAGACTGGACCTGGATAAAAGTAAGTATAGCTGTTAATCATATGGCTTACGCTCTGCTTCAGGCGAACCAGAGTGCTCATCTCCAGTCATAGTCAAATGGCAGAGACACTTTAATTCAGGCTGCAGACCTGACCCCTAAACTAGTCAGACAAGACCAGCACCTTATATTAGTCAGACTCCATAGCAGAAAACATCAGAGTTAAATATATATATATATATATATATATATATATATATATATATATATACACAGTGGTACCTCGGTTTAAGAGCGTTTTGGTTTAAGAGCTCACTGGTTTTCAAAATTGTGACTTGGTTTAAGAGCATTGCTTTGGTTTAAGAGCTCCCTGTACTGGGTGGGAGGGGGAGTGGAGAAGGGGCATGGTCTGCATAGCGGGGTCTACAGTACAGTAATCTGACCCATCATATCATCAAATCATAGCAGATCCACTTCAGGCTGGGGCTTACATCAGGGGACAGGACGGTGGAGGTAATCTCTCCATAGCTGTAACCCCTCTCTCCCCGGACAGAGAGTGCTGCATGTATGTACCCACATCTGTCCTGCTCATTCCTTCCTGCTCCCTGCAGTCTCTCCGCCCTTGTGTTTCCCATCCTCTCCATTACTGGACAGTAACTTATAATATCACAGATTCTGCTTTTTCTGAATGTTTGTTTCTTTAGTTTTACATGTTATTCAGAATAATAAATTATTATTTTTTGGGTGTGGAACCAATTGTCTGTATTTCTATGATTTCTTATGGGAAAATTTGCTTTGGTTTAAGAGTGGATTTGGATTACAAGCATGGTCCTGGAACGAATTATGCTCGTAATCCAAGGCACCACTGTGTGTGTGTATATATATATATATATATATATATATATATATATATATATACAATAACATAATTTAAACCTGCCTGGTATATACATATATCTATCCTAAGGTAATAAGAATGGAAATACTAAAGGGGGCCAACTAGATGGAGCCAGTGGTCCTTTTGTGCCGACAATCTTCCATGTTTCTATATATATATATTCACCCAGCACACTACGCACTACCCTCCTGCTACACACCGGCCTCTCACACTGTGCACCGGCCCCTTGTACTACGCACCGGCCTCTCACACTACGCACCGGCCTCTCACACTATGCACCGGCCTCTCACACTACGCACCGGCCTCTCACACTACGCACCGGCCTCTCACACTACGCACCGGCCTCTCACACTATGCACCAGCCTCTCACACTACGCACCGGCCTCACCCTACGCACCGGCCTCACACTATGCACCGGCCTCTCACACTACGCACCGGCCTCTCACACTACGCACCGGCCTCTCACACTACGCACCAGCCTCTCACACTGTGCACCGGCCTCACACACTACGCACCGGCCTCTCACACTACGCACCGGCCTCTCACACTACGCACCAGCCTCTCACACTGTGCACCGGGCCTCTCACACTACGCACCGGCCTCTCACACTACGCACCAGCCTCTCACACTGGGCACCGGCCTCTCGCACTACGCACCGGCCCCTTGTACTACGCACCGGCCTCTCACACTACGCACCGGCCTCTCACACTACGCACCGGCCTCACCCTACGCACCGGCTCACACTATGCACCGGCCTCACACACTACGCACCGGCCTCTCACACTACGCACCGGCCTCTCACACTACGCACCAGCCTCTCACACTGTGCACCGGCCTCTCGCACTACGCACCGGCCCCTAGGACTACGCACCGGCCTCTCACACTACGCACCGGCCTCTCACACTACGCACCGGCCTCTCCACTACGCACCGGCCTCTTCACACTACGCACCGGCCTCTCACACTACGCACCGGCCTCTCACACTGTGCACCGGCCTCTCACACTACGCACCGGCCTCTCACACTACGCACCGGCCTCTCACACTACGCACCGGCCTCTCACACTACGCACCGGCCTCTCACACTACGCACCGGCCTCTCACACTACGCACCGGCCTCTCACACTATGCACAGGCCTCTCACACTACGCACTGGCCTCTCACACTACGCACCGGCCTCTCACACTACGCACCGGCCTCTCACACTACGCACAGGCCTCTCACACTACGCACCGGCCTCTCACACTACGCACCGGCCTCTCACACTACGCACCGGCCTCTCACACTACGCACCGGCCTCTCACACTACGCACCGGCCTCTCACACTGTGCACCGGCCTCTCACACTACGCACCGGCCTCTCACACTACGCACCGGCCTCTCACACTACGCACCGGCCTCTCACACTACGCACCGGCCTCTCACACTACGCACCAGCCTCTCACACTATGCACCGGCCTCACCCTACGCACCGGCCTCTCACACTATGCACCGGCCTCTCACCCTACGCACCGGCCTCTCACACTACGCACCGCCTCTCATACTACGCACCGGCCTCTCACACTACGCACCGGCCTCTCACACTACGCACCGGCCCCTTGTACTATGCACCGGCCTCTCACACTACACACCGGCCTCTCACACTATGCACCGGCCTCTCACACTATGTACCGGCCTCTCACACTGTGCACCGGCCTCTCACACTACGCACCGGCCTCTCACACTACGCACCGGCCTCTCACACTGTGCACCGGCCTCTCACACTACGCACCGGCCTCTCACACTATGCACCGGCCTCTCACACTACGCACCGGCCTCTCACACTACGCACCGGCCTCTCACACTATGCACCGGCCTCACACTATGCACCCGGCCTCTCACACTATGCACCGGCCTCTCACACTACGCACCGGCCCCTGTACCTATGCACCCGGCCCCTTTGTACTACTATGCACCGGCCTCTCACACTACGCAACCGGCCTCTCACACTATGCATCGGCCTCTCACACTACGCACCGGCCCCTTGTACTATACGCACCGGCCCCTTGTACTATGCACCGGCCTCTCACACTACGCACCGGCCTCTTCACACTACGCACCGGCCTCTCACACTATGGCAACCGGCCTCACCCTATGCACCGGCCTCTCACACTATTGCACCGGCCTCTCACACTACGCACCGGCCCCTTGTATATGTCACCGGCCCCTTGTACTATGCACCGGCCTCTCACACTACGCACCGGCCTCTCACACTACGCACCGGCCTCTCACAACTGTGCACCGGCCTCTCACACTGTGCACCGGCCTCTCACACTATGCACCGGCCTACACTACGCACACGCCCATAACGCACCGGACCTCTCACACTATGCACCCGACCTCTCACACTACGCACCACGGCCTCTCACACTACGCACCGGCCAACTCGTCCTCACCTACGCCAACCGGCCTTCACAATGTGCACCGGCCTCTCACACTACGCACCGGCCTCTCACCCTACGCACCGGCCCTCTCACACTACGCACCGGCCTCTCACACTATGCACCGGCCTCACCCTACGCACCGGCCTCTCACACTATGCACCGGCTCATATCACACTACGCACCGGCCTCTCACACTACGCACCGGCCTCTCACACTACGCACCGCCTCTCCTACTGGCACCGGCCCTCTCGCACTAGAGGTACCGGCCTCTCAGCCTACGCACGCGGCCTCTCACACTACGCACCGGCCTCTCACGACTACGCACCGTCCTCTCACACTACGCACCGGCCTCTCACACTACGCACCGGCCTCATCACACTACGCACCACGGCCCTCTCACACTACGCACCGGCCTCTCACACTACGCACCGGCCTCTCACACTTACGCACCGGCCTCTCACACTACGCACCGCCTCTCACACTACGCACCGCCTCTCACACTACGCACCGGCCCTCACACTATACGGCACCGGCATCTCACACTACGCACCGGCCTCTCACACCTACGCACCAGGCCTCTCACACTACGCACCGGCCTCTCACACTACGCACCGGCCCTCTCACACTACGCACCGGCCTCTCACACTAATGCACCGGCCTCTCACACTCGCACCGGCCTCTCACACTACGCACCGGCCTCTCACACTAGTGCACCGGCCTCTCACACTGTGCACGCCTCTCACACTACGCACCGGCCTCTCACACTACGCACACACGGCCTCTCACACTATGCACCGGCCTCTCACACTACGCACCCGCCTCTCACACTACGCACCGGCCTCTCACACTACGCACCAGCCTCTCACACTGTGCACCGGCCTCTCGCACTACGCACCGGCCCCTTGTACTACGCACCTGCCTCTCACACTACGCACCGGCCTCTCACACTATACGCACCGGCCTCAACCCTACGCACCGGCCTCACACTATGCACCGGCCTCACACACTACGCACCGCCTCTCACACTACGCACCGGCCTCTCACACTACGCACCAGCCTCTCACACTGTGCACCGGCCTCTCGCACTACGCACCGGCCCCTTGTACTACGCACCGGCCTCTCACACTACGCACCGGCCTCTCACACTACGCACCGGCCTCTCACACTACGCACCGGCCTCTCACACTACGCACCGGCCTCTCACACTACGCACCGGCCTCTCACACTGTGCACCGGCCTCTCACACTACGCACCGGCCTCTCACACTACGCACCGGCCTCTCACACTACGCACGCGGCCTCTCACACTACGCACCGGCCTCTCACACTACGCACCGGCCTCTCACACTACGCACAGGCCTCTCACACTACGCACCGGGCCTCTCACACTACGCACCGGCCTCTCACACTACGCACCGGCCTCTCACACCTACGCACAGGCCTCTCACACTACGCACCGGCCTCTCACACTACGCACCGGCCTCTCACACTACGCACCGGCCCTCTCACACCTACGCCACGGCCCGGCCTCTCACACTACGCACCGGCCTCTCACACTACGCACCGGCCTCTCACACTACGCACCGGCCTCTCACACTACGCACCGGCCTCTCACACTACGCACCGGCCTCTCACACTACGCACCGGCCTCTCACACTACGCACCGGCCTCTCACACTACGCACAGGCCTCTCACACTACGCACCGGCCTCTCACACTACGCACCGGCCTCACCCTACGCACCGGCCTCACACTATGCACCGGCCTCTCACACTACGCACCGGCCTCTCACACTACGCACCGGCCTCTCACACTACGCACCAGCCTCTCACACTGTGCACCGGCCTCACACACTACGCACCGGCCTCTCACACTACGCACCGGCCTCTCACACTACGCACCAGCCTCTCACACTGTGCACCGGCCTCTCACACTACGCACCGGCCTCTCACACTACGCACCAGCCTCTCACACTGTGCACCGGCCTCTCGCACTACGCACCGGCCCCTTGTACTACGCACCGGCCTCTCACACTACGCACCGGCCTCTCACACTACGCACCGGCCTCACCCTACGCACCGGCCTCACACTATGCACCGGCCTCACACACTACGCACCGGCCTCTCACACTACGCACCGGCCTCTCACACTACGCACCAGCCTCTCACACTGTGCACCGGCCTCTCGCACTACGCACCGGCCCCTTGTACTACGCACCTGGCCTCTCACACTACGCACGCGGCCTCATCACACTACGCACCGTCCTCTCACGACTACGCACCGGCACTCCTCACACTACGCACCGGCCCTCTCACACTACGCACCGTACGCGACCCGGCCTCTCACACTGTGCCACCGGCCCTCTCCACACTACGCACCGGCATCTCACCACTACCACCGCCTCTCACACTGCGCACCGCCTCTCACAGCCTACCGCACCTGGCCTCTCACCAACTACGCACCGGCCTCTCACACTAATCGCACCGGCCTCTCCACCGCTATAGCACAGGCCTCTCACACTACGCACTGGCCTCATCGAACACTAACGCACCCGGCCTCGTCACACGACGCACCGGCCTCTCATCACTAACGCACAGGGCTCTCTCCAACACTACGCACCACGGCCTCATCACACTAGCGCACCCGGCCTCTCACACTACGCACCGGCCTCTCACACTACGCACCGGCCTCTCACACTACGCACCGGCCTCTCACACTGTGCACCGGCCTCTCACACTACGCACCGGCCTCTCACACTACGCACCGGCCTCTCACACTACGCACCGGCCTCTCACACTACGCACCGGCCTCTCACACTACGCACCGGCCTCTCACACTACGCACCGGCCTCTCACACTACGCACCGGCCTCTCACCCTACGCACCGGCCTCTCACACTACGCACCGGCCTCTCACACTACGCACCGGCCTCTCACCCTACGCACCGGCCTCTCACACTACGCACCAGCCTCTCACACTATGCACCGGCCTCACCCTACGCACCGGCCTCTCACACTATGCACCGGCCTCTCACCCTACGCACCGGCCTCTCACACTACGCACCGGCCTCTCATACTACGCACCGGCCTCTCACACTACGCACCGGCCTCTCACACTACGCACCGGCCCCTTGTACTATGCACCGGCCTCTCACACTACACACCGGCCTCTCACACTATGCACCGGCCTCTCACACTATGTACCGGCCTCTCACACTGTGCACCGGCCTCTCACACTACGCACCGGCCTCTCACACTACGCACCGGCCTCTCACACTGTGCACCGGCCTCTCACACTACGCAACCGCCTCTCACACTAGCACCGGCCTCTCACACTACGCACCGGCCTCTCACACTACGCACCGGCTCTCACACTATGCACCGGCCTCACCCTATGCAACGGCCTCTCACACTATGCACCGGCCTCTCACACTACGCACCGGCCCCTTGTACTATGCACCGGCCCCTTGTACTATGCACCGGCCTCTCACACTACGCACCGGCCTCTCACACTATGCATCGGCCTCTCACACTACGCACCGGCCCCTTGTACTATGCACCGGCCCCTTGTACTATGCACCGGCCTCTCACACTACGCACCGGCCTCTCACACTACGCACCGGCCTCTCACACTATGCACCGGCCTCACCCTATGCACCGGCCTCTCACACTATGCACCGGCCTCTCACACTACGCACCGGCCCCTTGTACTATGCACCGGCCCCTTGTACTATGCACCGGCCTCTCACACTACGCACCGGCCTCTCACACTACGCACCGGCCTCTCACACTGTGCACCGGCCTCTCACACTGTGCACCGGCCTCTCACACTATGCACCGGCCTCTCACACTACGCACCGGCCTCTCACACTATGCACCGACCTCTCACACTACGCACCGGCCTCTCACACTACGCACCGGCCTCTCACACTACGCACCGGCCTCTCACAATGTGCACCGGCCTCTCACACTACGCACCGGCCTCTCACCCTACGCACCGGCCTCTCACACTACGCACCGGCCTCTCACACTATGCACCGGCCTCACCCTACGCACCGGCCTCTCACACTATGCACCGGCCTCTCACACTACGCACCGGCCTCTCACACTACGCACCGGCCTCTCACACTACGCACCGGCCTCTCACAATGTGCACCGGCCTCTCACACTATGTACCGGCCTCTCACACTACGCACCGGCCTCTCACACTACGCACCGGCCTATCACACTATGCACCGGCCTCTCACACTATGCACCGGCCTCTCACACTACGCACCGGCCTCTCACACTACGCACCGGCCTCTCACACTACGCACCGGCCTCTCACACTACGCACCGGCCTCTCACAATGTGCACCGGCCTCTCACACTATGTACCGGCCTCTCACACTACGCACCGGCCTCTCACACTACGCACCGGCCTCTCACACTATGTACCGGCCTCTCACACTATGCACCGGCCTCTCACCCTACGCACCGGCCTCTCACACTGTGCACCGGCCTCTCACACTACGCACCGGCCTCTCACACTACGCACCGGCCTCTCACACTACGCACCAGCCTCTCACACTGTGCACCGGCCTCACACACTACGCACCGGCCTCTCACACTACGCACCGGCCTCTCACACTGTGCACCGGCCTCTCACACTACGCACCGGCCTCTCACACTACGCACCGGCCTCTCACACTATGCACCGGCCTCTCACACTACGCACCGGCCTCTCACACTATGCACCGGCCTCTCACACTATGCACCGGCCTCTCACACTGTGCACCGGCCTCTCGCACTACGCACCGGCCCCTTGTACTACGCACCGGCCTCTCACACTACGCACCGGCCTCTCACACTACGCACCGGCCTCACCCTACGCACCGGCCTCACACTATGCACCGGCCTCACACACTACGCACCGGCCTCTCACACTACGCACCGGCCTCTCACACTACGCACCAGCCTCTCACACTGTGCACCGGCCTCTCGCACTACGCACCGGCCCCTTGTACTACGCACCGGCCTCTCACACTACGCACCGGCCTCTCACACTACGCACCGGCCTCTCACACTACGCACCGGCCTCTCACACTACGCACCGGGCCTCTCACACTAACGCACCGGCCTCTCACACTGTGCACCGGCCTCTCGCACTACGCACCGGCCTCTCACACTACGCACCGGCCTTCTCACACTACGCACGGCCTCTCACACTACGCACCGGCCTCTCACACTACGCACCGGCCTCTCCACACTACGCACAGGCCTCTCACACTACGCACCGGCCTCTCACACTACGCACCGGCCTCTCACACTACGCACCGGCCTCTCACACTACGCACCAGGCCTCTCACACTACGCACCGGCCTCTCACACTACGCACCGGCCTCTCACACTACGCACCGGCCTCTCACACTACGCACCGGCCTCTCACACTACGCACCGGCCTCTCACACTACGCACCGGCCTCTCACACTACGCACCGGCCTCTCACACTACGCACCGGCCTCTCACACTACGCACCGGCCTCTCACACTACGCACCGGCCTCTCACACTACGCACCGGCCTCTCACACTACGCACAGGCCTCTCACACTACGCACCGGCCTCTCACACTACGCACCGGCCTCTCACACTACGCACCGGCCTCTCACACTACGCACAGGGCCTCTCACACTATGCACCGGCCTCTCACACTACGCACCGGCCTCTCACACTACGCACCGGCCTCTCACACTACGCACCGGCCTCTCACACTACGCACCGGCCTCTCACACTACGCACCGGCCTCTCACCCTACGCACCGGCCTCTCACACTACGCACCAGCCTCTCACACTATGCACCGGCCTCACCCTACGCACCGGCCTCTCACACTATGCACCGGCCTCTCACCCTACGCACCGGCCTCTCACACTACGCACCGGCCTCTCACCCTACGCACCGGCCTCTCACACTACGCACCGGCCTCTCATACTACGCACCGGCCTCTCACACTACGCACCGGCCTCTCACACTACGCACCGGCCCCTTGTACTATGCACCGGCCTCTCACACTACACACCGGCCTCTCACACTATGCACCGGCCTCTCACACTATGTACCGGCCTCTCACACTGTGCACCGGCCTCTCACACTACGCACCGGCCTCTCACACTACGCACCGGCCTCTCACACTGTGCACCGGCCTCTCACACTACGCACCAGCCTCTCACACTACGCACCAGCCTCTCACACTATGTACCGGCCTCTCACACTGTGCACCGGCCTCTCACACTGTGCACCGGCCTCTCACACTACGCACCGGCCTCTCACACTACGCACCGGCCTCTCACACTACGCACCGGCCTCTCACAATGTGCACCGGCCTCTCACACTATGTACCGGCCTCTCACACTACGCACCGGCCTCACCCTACGCACCGGCCTCTCACACTATGCACCGGCCTCTCACACTATGCACCGGCCTCTCACACTACGCACCGGCCTCTCACACTACGCACCGGCCTCTCACACTATGCACCGGCCTCACCCTATGCACCGGCCTCTCACACTATGCACCGGCCTCTCACACTACGCACCGGCCCCTTGTACTATGCACCGGCCCCTTGTACTATGCACCGGCCTCTCACACTACGCACCGGCCTCTCACACTATGCATCGGCCTCTCACACTACGCACCGGCCCCTTGTACTATGGCACCGGCCTCTCACACTACGCACCGGCCTCTCACACTGTGCACCGGCCTCTCACACTGTGCACCGGCCTCTCACACTATGCACCGGCCTCTCACACTACGCACCGGCCTCTCACACTATGCACCGACCTCTCACACTACGCACCGGCCTCTCACACTACGCACCGGCCTCTCACACTACGCACCGGCCTCTCACAATGTGCACCGGCCTCTCACACTACGCACCGGCCTCTCACCCTACGCACCGGCCTCTCACACTACGCACCAGCCTCTCACACTATGCACCGGCCTCTCACACTACGCACCAGCCTCTCACACTATGCACCGGCCTCACCCTACGCACCGGCCTCTCACACTATGCACCGGCCTCTCACACTACGCACCGGCCTCTCACACTACCTACCGGCCTCTCACAATGTGCACCGGCCTCTCACACTATGTACCGGCCTCTCACACTACGCACCGGCCTCTCACACTACGCACCGGCCTATCACACTATGCACCGGCCTCTCACACTATGTACCGGCCTCTCACACTATGCACCGGCCTCTCACCCTACGCACCGGCCTCTCACACTACGCACCGGCCTCTCACACTACGCACCGGCCTCTCACACTACGCACCGTCCTCTCACACTATGCACCGGCCTCACCCTATGCACCGGCCTCTCACACTACGCACCAGCCTCTCACACTATGCACCGGCCTCACCCTACGCACCGGCCTCTCACACTACGCACCGGCCTCTCACACTGTGCACCGGCCTCTCACACTGTGCACCGGCCTCTCACACTGTGCACCGGCCTCTCACACTACGCACCGGCCTCTCACACTACGCACCGGCCTCACCCTACGCACCGGCCTCTCACACTACGCACCGGCCTCTTGTACTATGCACCGGCCTCTCACACTACGCACCGGCCTCTCACAATGTGCACCGGCCTCTCACACTATGTACCGGCCTCTCACACTACGCACCGGCCTCTCACACTACGCACCGGCCTCTCACCCTACGCACCGGCCTCTCACACTATGCACCGGCCTCTCACACTATGCACCGGCCTCTCACCCTACGCACCGGCCTCTCACACTACGCACCGGCCTCTCACACTACGCACCAGCCTCTCACACTACGCACCAGCCTCTCACACTATGTACCGGCCTCTCACACTGTGCACCGGCCTCTCACACTGTGCACCGGCCTCTCACACTACGCACCGGCCTCTCACACTACGCACCGGCCTCTCACACTACGCACCGGCCTCTCACAATGTGCACCGGCCTCTCACACTATGTACCGGCCTCTCACACTACGCACCGGCCTCACCCTACGCACCGGCCTCTCACACTATGCACCGGCCTCTCACACTATGCACCGGCCTCTCACACTACGCACCGGCCTCTCACACTACGCACCGGCCTCTCACACTATGCACCGGCCTCACCCTATGCACCGGCCTCTCACACTATGCACCGGCCTCTCACACTACGCACCGGCCCCTTGTACTATGCACCGGCCCCTTGTACTATGCACCGGCCTCTCACACTACGCACCGGCCTCTCACACTATGCATCGGCCTCTCACACTACGCACCGGCCCCTTGTACTATGCACCGGCCTCTCACACTACGCACCGGCCTCTCACACTGTGCACCGGCCTCTCACACTGTGCACCGGCCTCTCACACTATGCACCGGCCTCTCACACTACGCACCGGCCTCTCACACTATGCACCGGCCTCTCACACTACGCACCGGCCTCTCACACTACGCACCGGCCTCTCACACTACGCACCGGCCTCTCACAATGTGCACCGGCCTCTCACACTACGCACCGGCCTCTCACCCTACGCACCGGCCTCTCACACTACGCACCAGCCTCTCACACTATGCACCGGCCTCACCCTACGCACCGGCCTCTCACACTATGCACCGGCCTCTCACACTACGCACCGGCCTCTCACACTACCTACCGGCCTCTCACAATGTGCACCGGCCTCTCACACTATGTACCGGCCTCTCACACTACGCACCGGCCTCTCACACTACGCACCGGCCTATCACACTATGCACCGGCCTCTCACACTATGTACCGGCCTCTCACACTATGCACCGGCCTCTCACCCTACGCACCGGCCTCTCACACTACGCACCGGCCTCTCACACTACGCACCGGCCTCTCACACTACGCACCGTCCTCTCACACTATGCACCGGCCTCACCCTATGCACCGGCCTCTCACACTACGCACCAGCCTCTCACACTATGCACCGGCCTCACCCTACGCACCGGCCTCTCACACTATGCACCGGCCTCTCACACTACGCACCGGCCTCACCCTACGCACCGGCCTCTCACACTACGCACCGGCCTCTTGTACTATGCACCGGCCTCTCACACTACGCACCGGCCTCTCACAATGTGCACCGGCCTCTCACACTATGTACCGGCCTCTCACACTACGCACCGGCCTCTCACACTACGCACCGGCCTCTCACCCTACGCACCGGCCTCTCACACTATGCACCGGCCTCTCACACTATGCACCGGCCTCTCACCCTACGCACCGGCCTCTCACACTACGCACCGGCCTCTCACACTACGCACCGGCCTCTCACACTACGCACCGGCCTCTCACACTACGCACCGGCCTCTCACACTATGCACCGGCCTCACCCTATGCACCGGCCTCATGCTATGGTGCAGCGCAGGGGGTGACCATGCATTGATGCTATTTATTTGAACAGGGCGGATTAGTATAAAGAAGGACACAATGTCAGCTCTCAGCTCCGTCTGGTAGCCCGGCTCCTAACTGGTTTATAGCTGTGAAATAATGGAGCGAGGAGATTTAGGAAACTAAATATTTATGCCGGTGGTGAGCGGAGTCAGGTGGGAGGCCTCAGCTCCACTCCCAATGTTTATTGGCATTAGGTGGGGTCTGGGCCGCCATCTCCATCCGTCTGGGCAGCGTCAATGTCATCTCCAGAGCATTAGCTTCCCTCACTGTACAATGTATGGTATGGACACCAGGGACTGTACGGAGGGTCAGAAGGAGATCTGATGATGGATCTCTGAGGATCTGATGATGGATCTCTGTTGATGGATCTCTGATGAAGTGATGATGGATCTCTGATGATGGATCTCTTCTTATGGATCTCTGATTATGGATCTCTTATGATCTGATGATGGATTTTTGATGATCTGATGATGGATCTCTTATGACAGATCTCTGATGATGAATCTCCAATGATGGATCTCTGATGATGGATCTCTGATGACGGATCTCCGATGAACTGATGATGGATCTCTGATGATGGATCTCTGATGATCTGATGGTAGCAGATGAATGGATGGATCCAGTTACCATATAGGAAATGACTAATGTGATAGGAAATGACTAATGTGATACCCCGGTGACATCAGTTCCAGTAATGTCTGCACTAGAAGTGATAACTCTGCTCCCTCCTGTTTGCTCTTACCTTGTGCATGTGGCTCCCCCTGCCTGCTGCATTGGTTACTACATGGAGACCTCTGCTATCAGTCAGCTTTGCTGTACTGCGTCTTTGTGGTGTTTGAGGCGTTACACGTATAACTTTACTGTTCTGTTCACACATTGCAGCTAAAGAAGACAAAGCCGCGAAGGGTTTGAGGAGGAAACCCAGTCTTTCCTTTATAACCTGTTCCTGGCTTTGGCTTCATTCATTGCACTGGAAAACCTGACTGTGTGAACACACCATAAGCTGCAGGTGTTTTTATGAGTTGTTTTTTTTTAACTTGTCCATAAACATAAGAAACTGAAGCCGCTTATTCTGACTGGACGACTGTCTGATGGTAGGATAGAATTGTAAATAAAATCTATACTATTATCTAATATATATGGGGCCGCCCGTCTGTCCCCCGAATGATGAGGATTAACATGTTGGATTTCAGCTGCCGGATCCTTTTATTCTCGGGATGATAAGCCGCCACCAAAGGACGCTCGGCCGCACTGAGTGTGCATGAGGAGAGAGCAGCGGGCAAATACTTAGACCCATTCACATATATGGCTGAACAATCATTATAACTTCTACCCGGTATAAATGTACAAAGAAATCAGTGATAGATAACGGGGAAGATTTATCAGACATGGTGTACAGTGAGACTGGCTCAGTCGCCCCCGGCAACCAATCAGATTCCACCTTTCATTTTCCAAAGAGTCTGTGAGGAATGAGAGGTGGAATCTGATTGGTTGTCGGGGGCGACTGAGCCTGTGTCACCTTACACCATGTTTGATAAATCTCCCTCATAGTATAAGACTATCATTTATCCAAAAACTAAAAATGTTGCTGCGTTTGGCACAAGCTGCTCATCCAGTATCTGTAATACACTTTCAGGCCATGTTCACACAGCGTCATTTTAGGTGAATATAATGCTCATTATTTATGACCTCCATTATAATAGCCCCCATTGTTTTACCCTAGCTGCCATTATAATAGCCCCCATTGTTTTACCCTAGCTGCCATTATAATAGCCGCCATTGTTTTACCCTAGCTGCCATTATAATAGCCCCCATTGTTTTACCCTAGCTGCCATTATAATAGCCCCCATTGTTTTACCCTAGCTGCCATGTAGTAGTAACAGCAGTAATAAACGTGCAGAGAACGCGTCCAGGCGCTGTGTGTGTGAATGCGGCCCTCACCGGTCACCTGTGGTCAGCCGTCTGATATCATCCACATGACTTCTCTGGAGGAACCTGTATTGTGAAACAGAAGGACAAGTAAACACGTTAATGGGGGGTGTAATGAACGCGCCGCATTGTCCCGGGAAGCTTTGTTTTGAAATGAAGAGACGGCAATTCTGTGACTCAATGATATGTGAGTGTGAGTCATCTGGCAGCAGCTGGCGGCCGTCGCTAGAGAGAAACCCTGGACATTCCTGGAGAGTTTGTTTTGCCAGGGCATGGTGGTGGTGGTGGTGGTGGCGTTGTGGTGGTGGTGGTGGTGGTGGTGGCGTTGTGGTGGTGGCGTTGTGGTGGTGGTGGTGGTGGTGGCATTGTGGTGGTGGTGGTGGTGGTGGCGTTGTGGTGGTGGCGTTGTGGTGGTGGTGGTGGTGGTGGTGGTGGTGGCGTTGTGGTGGTGGTGGTGGTGGTGGTGGTGGTGGCGTTGTGGTGAATGTTATCAAATACTGAAGCGAAAGCAAACCCCCCCCCATCCATCCTCCACTGAGCCCGGCCATCCACACAAGGGGCATTATCATATGGTATCCCCAACCTGTGGCTCTCCAGCCGCTGTAGAACTGCAACTCCCAGCATGCCCTAACACCTGAAGATGAGCCCAGCCATCCACACAAGGGGCATTATCATATGGTATCCCCAACCTCCAGCCGCTGCAGAACTGCAACTCCCAGCATGCCCTGACACCTGAAGATGAGCCCGGCCATCCACACAAGGGGCACTATCATATGGTATCCCCAACCTGTGGCTCTCCAGCATTCGCACATCTACAACCCCTCAGATGTCACGGCATTGCTGGAACTGTAGTCTAGAATTGGTTACGTTATATGGTATTTTGGATTAGCGTCTTGATGCCTTTGGCTGGCCGGACACGATGGGAGTTGTAGTTTAGCAACAGCTGGAGAGCGGCAGGTTGGGGGACACTGCCATATCATGATGCACCTAATCCATGTGGATGGCTGGGCTCACC
The DNA here is from genome assembly GCF_027789765.1 of Dendropsophus ebraccatus. Taxonomy (NCBI): domain Eukaryota; kingdom Metazoa; phylum Chordata; class Amphibia; order Anura; family Hylidae; genus Dendropsophus; species Dendropsophus ebraccatus. The sequence goes on along the minus strand of NC_091467.1, from coordinate 3,537,077 downwards.
GGAAGATGGGGGCAGCCTTTAGCTGGCAGGGCATGATGGGAGTTGTAGTTTTGTAACTGCCGGAGATCGAGATTTTATTAGTGGATTGTTTTCCAGTATAAAAACCTGTACAGAAATGTAAAGATGAGAGAGGATCTCCGCCCTTACATGATAGAGAGAAGTAACACTGTGAATGACTGGAGCCAATATATTAATACTCTAAACTGGAAATAAAGCGAGAGTCCGACTCACTGTTTGCTGTCTTCTTGTTTCTTTCATTCATATGTCCATAAGGCTGAGGAGGCTTAAAGGTTTGATAGACGAGGGTCCCGTCTGCCGCGCGTGCTGACAGGATTAAGGCCTCACCTTTTACTCCAATGAAGCCCGCCCCTATTTCATGACATCACATATATTCAATATAGGTACATGTTCACACATGCGTTTTTTTCATCCCCAACAAAACGTTGCATAATTTATTATATATATTGATATTGACCGGACCATAGTATAATAAGGGGTGGGAGTCCCTATTAGTAATTTAGTACATTGTAGTAGGACCACCCACTGGACTCCTGAGGCTTGAGAGGACACAGGTTTAGATGGATAAATGACAAGTTATCCTCAATCATTTCCAACCAAACATGATATAGTCAGTAGTGAGTGCAGAGGATGAGGCTCTTCTATAATCGTCCATGTGAGCAGCAGTCAGTGATATAGGAAGCTGGTCAGCGGCCATTGTTTCCCTTTTACACCATACACTTATCGGATCGGTTTAAGGAACCCCGTCCGTCATGTTCCCCTCCTCCTCCCATAGACATATTACACATGTTCCCCTCCTCCTCCCATAGACATATTACACATGTTCCCCTCCTCCCATAGACATATTACACATGTTCCCCTCCTCCTCCCATAGACATATTACACATGTTCCCCTCCTCCCATAGACAGATTACACATGTTCCCCTCCTCCTCCCATAGACATATTACACATGTTCCCCTCCTCCTCCTCCCATAGACATATTACACATGTTCCCCTCCTCCTCCCACAGACATATTACACATGTTCCCCTCCTCCTCCTCCCATAGACATATTACACATGATCCCCTCCTCTTCCCATAGACATATTACACACGTTCCTCTCCTCCTCCCATAGACATATTACACATGTTCCCCTCCTCCTCCCATAGACATATTACACATGTTCTCCTCCTCCTCCCATACACATATTACACATGTTCCCCTCCTCCTCCCATAGACATATTACACATGTTCCCCTCCTCCTCCCATAGACATATTACACATGTTCCCCTCCTCCCCCGCCCTTCCATGGGGAGATGTGCTATTACACATGTTTATGTGGACGTGCATTTGCACGTTGCTTTCTTGGATGTTTACACTGGTCAGTGGTTGAGGACGTCTTAGGGATGTTTATTATGCAGCTATTAGTCCTTAAACAACGTGGACAATGTAGACATTAGAAGAGGATTCTACATGCGGTTTGTTAGTGGTTTTCCTTACGGTAACTGTGCCGAGACCTCCCAGTAATAAATGTTAGATGTGAGGTCTATGTCAGGAGTCTTTCTATACCTGTACACAGCCCATGGGAGTCTCCCCTACAGACTGCCTTGTATTCATTTCTCCTCTTTCTCTAACCAGAGTGAACTACCCTCTATGTATGCTTTTCTCCCCTTCTACAGCCTGTAGCATCTGCCCTCCATTTATGCTCTCTTGTCCATCTACAGCCTAAATGAGTTGCTTTACACACGTGCTCTTCTCCCTATCACCAGCCTGTGTGAGCTGCTCTCTATGTATGCTGTCCTCCCTATCACCAGCCTGTGTGAGCTGCTCTCTATGTATGCTGCCCTCCCTATCACCAGCCTGTGTGAGCTGCTCTCTATGTATGCTCTCCTCCCTATCTCCGGCCTGTGTGAGCTGCTCTCTATGTATGCTCTCCTCCCTATCACCAGCCTGTGTGAGCTGCTCTCTATGTATGCTCTCCTCCCTATCTCCGGCCTGTGTGAGCTGCTCTCTATGTATTCTCTCCTCCCTATCACCAGCCTGTGTGAGCTGCTCTCTATGTATGCTCTCCTTATCTTCTCCCTGTGTGAGCTGCTCTCTATGTATGCTCTCCTTATCTTCTCCCTGTGTGAGCTGCTCTCTATGTATGCTCTCCTCCTTATCTTCTCCCTGTGTGAGCTGCTCTCTATGTATGCTCTCCTCCTTATCTTCTCCCTGTGTGAGCTGCTCTCTATGTATGCTCTCCTCCTTATCTTCTCCCTGTGTGAGCTGCTCTCTATGTATGCTCTCCTCCTTATCTTCTCCCTGTGTGAGCTGCTCTCTATGTATGCTCTCCTCCTTATCTTCTCCCTGTGTGAGCTGCTCTCTATGTATGCTCTCCTCCTTATCTTCTCCCTGTGTGAGCTGCTCTCTATGTATGCTCTCCTCCTTATCTTCTCCCTGTGTGAGCTGCTCTCTATGTATGCTCTCCTTATCTTCTCCCTGTGTGAGCTGCTCTCTATGTATTCTCTCCTCCCTATCACCAGCCTGTGTGAGCTGCTCTCTATGTATTATTTCCTCCTTATCTTCTCCCTGTGTGAGCTGCTCTCTATGTATGCTCTCCTCCTTATCTTCTCCCTGTGTGAGCTGCTCTCTATGTATGCTCTCCTCCTTATCTTCTCCCTGTGTGAGCTGCTCTCTATACTCTCTGCAGTCTGAGAAGCCGTGCAGAATCTCCAGCCCCTGTCTGCTGCTATCTCACATGTGGTTACAGTCGGTGCACAGAAGCTTTATCATTATGATGCCGGGAGCTCGGAAACAGTCTAAGTCTTTGGCTGCTGTCCTGACGCGCTGCGTCCTCTCCTGGACGTTGGAGGTGATGCCCGTCGCAGGCCGCACACTGATTATTCCTGGAATTGTGGAATGAGAGGAATTTGTTTGTGATCTGGCTCTGCGCACGACAAATCCTTTGAGCTCAGTAATTATGCCGGTCCCTGTGAGAACATTCACGTAACATCATTATGCTGTAATCCCCACCCAAACCACAGCCGCGGTGGAGCAGCACCGAGCGCCGCTATTACTGCTGCCCAAAAGCGAAATCAGCAAGTGATGACGTATAACTATGAAACGCCATGAGTGTAGGATCACCGGCCTCTGAAACCAATGAAAGTATTACCCCCCCCCCCCCCCCACAGCACTGCAGGGCAGTATTATCTATGCATGGTATAGCAGCACTATTACCATAGCTTCATATACTGTATACACACCACTAACATATATACATTCCGTGTATACCCACCACTAACATATATACATTCCGTGTATACTCACCACTAACATATATACATCCCATATATACCCACCCCTAACATATATACATTCCATATATACTCACCACTAACATATATACATTCCGTATATACCCACCACTAACATATATACATCCCATATATACCCACCCCTAACATATATACATTCCGTATATACCCACCACTAACATATATACATCCCATATATACCCACCACTAACATATATACATTCCATATATACCCACCACCATATATACATCCCATATATACCCACCACTAACATATATACATTCTTATGTCTGGATACATTATGGGGGTCCCTAGTCTCTGTTCTGATCCCTTCATCCTGTCATGTGGTCGGGGGGGGGGGGGGGGGTCCTCCATCTTGCCCTTCCCTAAGTATTTCCACACCCACTTGTCTTGTACATTTCCAGAAGTTGAGAGGTGACCCCTGCCGCCTCATACTTTATTTAATTGTCCCGCACTTTATTATTGACCTTAACCAGTCCAAGTAACTCATTCCAGGAACTGATATTCCTGCTGACCCCTCGGGGCTGTGCTAATGCAATCAGGAATAGGAAAGTCAGAGCAGGACCCGAAATCAAAGGGCAAGGGAAAGCTGGGGATAAATTACAGCTGCTAGAAAGAAATCACCTTTTCACCTTGGCCGCTCTATTCTTTCCAGTTTACAGTCATAATTCAGCAGCACCTACAACATTTGTCATTAATAAAGATCCCCGAGTGAACATGGCTGATGGATTAACAAGTCCTGGGGACCATGCGAGATACGCCACATAAGCGGGGGCCCTGCGAAATCTCATTTCCTTCCTATATCGCCATCCAAGAAAGTGTTCAATTAGCAGAGCAAAGTTATGACGGCGCTAAACCTGGAAAAGAATATACAAGAAAATACCATAGAAGAAAGCAAGATTGTACATAAAGGCCTATAAACAATCTCTGCTGTGGGGTGCAGCTCTCTGGATGCACCATAGTTGCTCTCTATGTATGACACCCTCCCCTCCGGCCTGTGTGAGCTGCTCTCTATGTATGCTCTCCTCCCTATCTCCAGCCAATGTGAGCTGCTCTCTATGTATGACACCCTCCCTATCTTCAGCCTGTGTGAGCTGCTCTCTATGTATGACACCCTCCCTATCACCAGCCTGTGTGAGCTGCTCTCTATGTATGACACCCTCCCTATCACCAGCCTGTGTGAGCTGCTCTCTATGTATGACACCCTCCCTATCTTCAGCCTGTGTGAGCTGCTCTCTATGTATGACACCCTCCCTATCTCCAGCCTGTGTGAGCTGCTCTCTATATATGGTATTCTCCCTATCTCCGGCCTGTGTGAGCTTATCTCTATGTACGCTCTCCTCCCTATTTTCAGCCTGTGTGAGCTGCTCTCTATCTATGCTCTCCTCCCTATCTCCAGCCTGTTTGAGCTGCTCTCTATGTATGCTGTCCTCCCTATCTCCAGCCAGTGTGAGCTGCTCTCTATGTATGCTCTTCTCCTAATCTCCAGCCTGTGTCAGCAGCTCTCTATGTATGCTCTCCTCCTTATCTTCTCCCTGTGTGAGCTGCTCTCTATGTATGCTCTCCTCCCTATCTTCTCCTTGTGTGAGCTGCTCTCTATGTATGCTCTCCTTATCTTCTCCCTGTGTGAGCTGCTCTCTATGTATGCTCTCCTCCTTATCTTCTCCCTGTGTGAGCTGCTCTCTATGTATGCTCTCCTCCCTATCTTCTCCCTGTGTGAGCTGCTCTCTATGTATGCTCTCCTCCTTATCTTCTCCCTGTGTCAGCTTATCTCTATGTATGCTCTCCTCCCTATCTCCAGCCTGTGTGAGCTGCTCTCTATGTATGCTCTCCTCCCTATCTCCAGCCTGTGTCAGCTTCTCTCTATGTATGCTCTCCTCCCTATCTACAGCCTGTGTCAGCTTCTCTCTATGTATGCTCTCCTCCCTATCTCCAGCCTGTGTCAGCTTCTCTCTATGTATGCTCTCCTCCTTATCTTCTCCCTGTGTCAGCTTCTCTCTATGTATGCTCTCCTCCCTATCTCCAGCCTGTGTGAGCTGCTCTCTATGTATGCTCTCCTCCCTATCTCCAGCCTGTGTCAGCTTCTCTCTATGTATTCTCTTCTCCCTATCTCCAGCCTGTGTCAGCTTCTCTCTATATATGCTTTTCTCCCTATCCACAGCCTGGACATAAAGCCCTATAAACAATCTAAGTTTTGTGTTGCAGCTCTCTGGATGCAGCCTGCAGTGTAAAGTATGGTGGATTGTATTCTGCACCCAGGGACATGCATACAGGTGAGGACAGTTTCTTCTCTTCTCTATGATACATACACTTGCTCCTATAGATCGGCCCGTAGGGGCTTTAGTCACTTCCTATAGATCCTGATCCAGCACATGGCCCTTCTGAAATACTCTGTGCTGCTGGAGGGATAGTCCCAGCCTGCTCTACAGTGAGAGGCCAGCTTCAGATACATTCTTCTCAGATATAATGATCCAATCTGAAAGCATCAGACAGATCAGGATGGATACGTGTGTCCGTGACGTGAGCGCATCCATATTATGCCCGTCCCCCCACATGAAGACGTTTGCCCTCCCTGGTTCCCCTGCTGTAAGGAGCGGCTGGTAACTAAGGGTTAACATCTATTTCTTGTCATAAAAGCTTTGATAGGTTTAAGCCATCTGGTCACATTGAAAGAAACTCATAAAAAGCCCCTATTCCTCCCCCCTCCCCTATTAGGGTCAGAGGTCATCTTCTTCTTTGGGTCAAGGGGCCTAGAAGGGTTCTCTGTGTATCCCGGCCGCACAAAACACTTGTCAGGAAGGATTATTGACAAATTATTGGACATTCCTGTTAAACAAGTTACACGGAGTAAAAACTGCAGAAGGGGGGGGGGCAGTCCGAGTATAATGGTCCTGAGTATACAGAGGGTGGCTGAGGCCTGATCCTCCATGGATAAGTATACAGAGGGTGGCTGAGGCCTGATCCTCCATGGATGAGTATACAGAGGATGGCTGAGGCCTGATCCTCCATGGATGAGTATACAGAGGGTGGCTGAGGCCTGATCCTCCATGGATGAGTATACAGAGGGTGGCTGAGGCCTGATCCTCCATGGATGAGTATACAGAGGGTGGCTGAGGCCTGATCCTCCATGGATGAGTATACAGAGGGTGGCTGAGGCCTGATCCTCCATGGATGAGTATACAGAGGGTGGCCGAGGCCTGATCCTCCATGGATGAGTATACAGAGGGTGGCTGAGGCCTGATCCTCTATGGATGAGTATACAGAGGGTGGCTGAGGCCTGATCCTCCATAGATGAGTATACAGAAGGTGGCCGAGGCCTGATCCTCCATGGATGAGTATACAGAGGGTGGATGAGGCCTGATCCTCCATGGATGAGTATACAGAGGGTGGCCGAGGCCTGATCCTCCATGGATAAGTATACAGAGGGTGGCTGAGGCCTGATCCTCCATGGATGAGTATACAGAGGATGGCTGAGGCCTGATCCTCCATGGATGAGTATACAGAGGGTGGCTGAGGCCTGATCCTCCATGGATGAGTATACAGAGGGTGGCTGAGGCCTGATCCTCCATGGATGAGTATACAGAGGGTGGCTGAGGCCTGATCCTCCATGGATGAGTATACAGAGGGTGGCTGAGGCCTGATCCTCCATGGATGAGTATACAGAGGGTGGCCGAGGCCTGATCCTCCATGGATGAGTATACAGAGGGTGGCTGAGGCCTGATCCTCTATGGATGAGTATACAGAGGGTGGCTGAGGCCTGATCCTCCATGGATGAGTATACAGAAGGTGGCCGAGGCCTGATCCTCCATGGATGAGTATACAGAGGGTGGCTGAGGCCTGATCCTCCATGGATGAGTATACAGAGAGTGGATGAGGCCTGAGCCTCTAAAGATGAGTATACAGAGGGTGGATGAGGCCTGATCCTCCATGTATGAGTATATAGAGGGTGGCTGAGGCCTGATCCTTCATGTATAGCCAGGCAGCTAGAGAGTCTAACCAGGCCAGTCTTATGGCTGAGGCCTGATCCTCTAAGGATGAGTATACAGAGGGTGGCCGAGGCCTGATCCTCTATGGATGAGTATACAGAGGGTGGCCGAGGCCTGATCCTCCATAGATGAGTATACAGAGGGTGGCTGAGGCCTGATCCTCCATAGATGAGTATACAGAGAGTGGATGAGGCCTGATCCTTCATGGATGAGTATACAGAGGGTGGCCGAGGCCTGATCCTCTATGGATGAGTATACAGAGGGTGGCCGAGGCCTGATCCTTCCTGGATGAGTATACAGAGGGTGGATGAGGCCTGATCCTCCATGCATGAGTATACAGAGGGTGGCCGAGGCCTGATCCTCCATGGATGAGTATACAGAGGGTGGCCGAGGCCTGATCCTCCATGGATGAGTATACAGAGGGTGGATGAGGCCTGATCCTCCATGGATGAGTATACAGAGGGTGGATGAGGCCTGATCCTCCATGGATGAGTATACAGAGGGTGACTGAGGGCTGATCCTCCATGGATGAGTATACAGAGAGTGGATGAGGCCTGATCCTTCATGGATGAGTATACAGAGGGTGGCTGAGGCCTGATCCTCTATGGATGAGTATACAGAGGGTGGATGAGGCCTGATCCTCCATGGATGAGTATACAGAGGCAGGGCCGTATTTACCACTAGGCACCCGTGGTCCGGTGCCTATGGCAGCATCTTGCAGGGGGGCAGCACCAGGGAGCAGGGGGACAGAAAAAACACATTTTTTTTGTTTTTATTTTTTTAGTTTCCCTCCTCCTGTTCAGACTTGCCAGTAAATCTGGTGTCTTTTCCAGGGGGGTGGGGGGTATGGTGGGATTGGTCAGGTCTGGTATCGCCAATAGGTGCGTGTAGATGGGGCGTCTTCAGGTTTAGTGCCTAGGGCAGCAGCAGCTGTTAATACAGCCCTGTACAGAGGGTGGCTGAGGCCTGATCCTCCATGGATGAGTATACAGAGGGTGGCTGAGGCCTGATCCTCCATGGATGAGTATACAGAGGGTGGCTGAGGCCTGATCCTCTATGGATGAGTATACAGAGAGTGGATGAGGCCTGATCCTCCATGGATGAGTATACAGAGGGTGGCCGAGGCCTGATCCTCCATGGATGAGTATACAGAGGGTGGCTGAGGCCTGATCCTCCATGGATGAGTATACAGAGGGTGGCCGAGGCCTGATCCTCCATGGATGAGTATACAGAGGGTGGCCGAGGCCTGATCCTCCATGGATGAGTATACAGAGGGTGGATGAGGCCTGATCCTCCATGGATGAGTATACAGAGTGTGGATGAGGGCTGATCCTCCATGGATGAGTATACAGAGGGTGACCGAGGCCTGATCCTCCATGGATGAGTATACAGAGAGTGGATGAGGCCTGATCCTTCATGGATGAGTATACAGAGGGTGGCTGAGGCCTGATCCTCCATGGACGAGTATACAGAGGGTGGCTGAGGCCTGATCCTCTATGGATGAGTATACAGAGGGTGGCTGAGGCCTGATCCTCCATGGATGAGTATACAGAGGGTGGCTGAAGCCTGATCCTCCATGGATGAGTATACAGAGAGTGGATGAGGCCTGACCCTCCATGGATGAGTATACAGAGGGTGGATGAGGCCTGACCCTCCATGGATGAGTATACAGAGGGTGGCCGAGGCCTGATCCTCCATGGATGAGTATATAGAGGGTGGCTGAGGCCTGATCCTCCATGGATGAGTATACAGAGGGTGGATGAGGCCTGATCCTTTATGGATGAGTATACAGAGGGTGGCTGAGGCCTGATCCTTTATGGATGAGTATACAGAGTGTGGATGAGGCCTGATCCTTCCTGGATGAGTATACAGAGGGTGGCTGAGGCCTGATCCTTCCTGGATGAGTATACAGAGGGTGGCCGAGGCCTGATCCTCCATGGATGAGTATACAGAGGGTGGATGAGGCCTGAGCCTCTAAAGATGAGTATACAGAGGGTGGATGAGGCCTGATCCTCCATGGATGAGTATACAGAGGGTGGCTGAGGCCTGATCCTTCCTGGATGAGTATACAGAGGGTGGATGAGGCCTGATCCTCCATGGATGAGTATACAGAGGGTGGCTGAGGCCTGATCCTCCATGGATGAGTATACAGAGGGTGGCTGAGGCCTGATCCTCCATGGATGAGTATACAGAGGGTGGCTGAAGCCTGATCCTCCATGGATGAGTATACAGAGGGTGGCCGAGAACTGATCCTTCATGGATGAGTATACAGAGGGTGGCTGAGGCCGGATCCTCCATGGATGAGTATACAGAGAGTGGATGAAGCCTGACCCTCCATGGATGAGTATACAGAGGGTGGATGAGGCCTGACCCTCCATGGATGAGTATACAGAGGGTGGCCGAGGCCTGATCCTCCATGGATGAGTATATAGAGGGTGGCTGAGGCCTGATCCTCCATGGATGAGTATACAGAGGGTGGCCGAGGCCTGATCCTCCATGGATGAGTATACAGAGGGTGGCTGAGGCCTGATCCTCCATGTATGAGTATATAGAGGGTGGCTGAGGCCTGATCCTCCATGGATGAGTATACAGAGTGTGGCTGAAGCCTGATCCTCCATGGATGAGTATACAGAGAGTGGATGAGGCCTGACCCTCCATGGATGAGTATACAGAGGGTGGATGAGGCCTGACCCTCCATGGATGAGTATACAGAGGGTGGCCGAGGCCTGATCCTCCATGGATGAGTATATAGAGGGTGGCTGAGGCCTGATCCTCCATGGATGAGTATACAGAGGGTGGATGAGGCCTGATCCTTTATGGATGAGTATACAGAGGGTGGCTGAGGCCTGATCCTTTATGGATGAGTATACAGAGTGTGGATGAGGCCTGATCCTTCCTGGATGAGTATACAGAGGGTGGCTGAGGCCTGATCCTTCCTGGATGAGTATACAGAGGGTGGCCGAGGCCTGATCCTCCATGGATGAGTATACAGAGGGTGGATGAGGCCTGAGCCTCTAAAGATGAGTATACAGAGGGTGGATGAGGCCTGATCCTCCATGGATGAGTATACAGAGGGTGGCTGAGGCCTGATCCTTCCTGGATGAGTATACAGAGGGTGGATGAGGCCTGATCCTCCATGGATGAGTATACAGAGGGTGGCTGAGGCCTGATCCTCCATGGATGAGTATACAGAGGGTGGCTGAGGCCTGATCCTCCATGGATGAGTATACAGAGGGTGGCTGAAGCCTGATCCTCCATGGATGAGTATACAGAGGGTGGCCGAGAACTGATCCTTCATGGATGAGTATACAGAGGGTGGCTGAGGCCGGATCCTCCATGGATGAGTATACAGAGAGTGGATGAAGCCTGACCCTCCATGGATGAGTATACAGAGGGTGGATGAGGCCTGACCCTCCATGGATGAGTATACAGAGGGTGGCCGAGGCCTGATCCTCCATGGATGAGTATATAGAGGGTGGCTGAGGCCTGATCCTCCATGGATGAGTATACAGAGGGTGGCCGAGGCCTGATCCTCCATGGATGAGTATACAGAGGGTGGCTGAGGCCTGATCCTCCATGTATGAGTATATAGAGGGTGGCTGAGGCCTGATCCTCCATGGATGAGTATACAGAGTGTGGATGAGGGCTGATCCTCCATGGATGAGTATACAGAGGGTGACCGAGGCCTGATCCTCCATGGATGAGTATATAGAGGGTGGCTGAGGCCTGATCCTCCATGGATGAGTATACAGAGGGTGGATGAGGCCTGATCCTCTATAGATGAGTATACAGAGAGTGGATGAGGCCTGATCCTTCCTGGATGAGTATAAAGAGGGTGGCCGAGGCCTGATCCTTCATGGATGAGTATACAGAGGGTGGCCGAGGCCTGATCCTCCATGGATGAGTATATAGAGGGTGGCTGAGGCCTGATCCTCCATGGATGAGTATACAGAGGGTGGATGAGGCCTGATCCTTCATGGATGAGTATATAGAGGGTGGCTGAGGCCTGATCCTCCATGGATGAGTATACAGAGGGTGGATGAGGCCTGATCCTCTATGGATGAGTATACAGAGAGTGGATGAGGCCTGATCCTTCCTGGATGAGTATAAAGAGGGTGGCCGAGGCCTGATCCTTCATGGATGAGTATACAGAGGGTGGATGAGGCCTGATCCTCTATGGATGAGTATACAGAGGGTGGATGAGGCCTGATCCTCCATGGACGAGTATATAGAGGGTGGCTGAGGCCTGATCCTTCATGTATAGCCAGGCAGCTAGAGAGTCTAACCAGGCCAGTCTTATGGAGCTGGACAAACCATCAGCAGCCAGGACTCTGAGGCACTGTTCACACTAGTAGAATACGGGGCAATTGTGCTGCCATAATATGGATGCAGATTTTGTATTACGCTGGTGTGCATCTAGTCATAGGCCGCCACAGGTAAGTACTGAAGATGCGACACGCTGCTGGAGTATCTGGCTTCCAGGATAGCCGGTCAGTTTAAGGCCTGTCTTATATTATTTCTGTATGGAAGGGGTTAGTCAATTCCCCAATAAGCGCTGCAGTTCAGAGCTGTAACTTTAGGTGCCGTGTTTCCACACATGCGTTCAGAATGCAATCCCAGCATTGAGGAAACCGTGCCCCCAATTCTCACCCATGTTCCCGGGATTATCAAGAGCATGGTTGTGGCCACATGTAGGGACCCAGTGTGGAACTACGGCCGAATAGTACCCCCTAGATGGTTCATTAGTATTCAGCACTCTCTGCCAGGACAGCGTTCAATAGTAAGTACCTATTATCTGGTTTTGGAGGAAGAGATCAGAATAGAGAAGAAATCTGAGTAGAGAAAAAGAGAACGGAATAAAAAAGAAGAGAACAGAGTAAAGAAGCAGAGATCTGAGGAGAGGAGCAGGGATCTGAGGAGAGGAGAGATGAGTAGAGGAGCAGGGATCTGAGGAGAGGAGCAGGGATCTAAGGAGAGGAGCAGGGATCTGAGGAGAGGAGAGATGAGTAGAGGAGCAGGGATCTGAGGAGAGGAGAGATGAGTAGAGGAGCGGGGATCTGAGGAGAGGAGCAGGGATCTGAGGAGAGGAGAGATGAGTAGAGGAGCAGGGATCTGAGGAGAGGAGAGATGAGTAGAGGAGCAGGGATCTGAGAAGAGGAGCAGGGATCTGAGGAGAGGAGAGATGAGTAGAGGAGCAGGGATCTGAGGAGAGGAGCAGGGATCTGAGGAGAGGAGAGATGAGTAGAGGAGCAGGGATCTGAGGAGAGGAGCAGGGATCTGAGGAGAGGAGCAGGGAACTGAGGAGAGGAGAGATGAGTAGAGGAGCAGGGATCTGAGGAGAGGAGCAGGGATCTGAGGAGAGGAGTTACTCCCCTCTGTCTGCAAGTTGTCCAGCAATGAGAGAGTTAACAGCAATCAGGAAGGGCATCCAGTTATGGTCCTTTTACACGGAACGATTATTGTTCGAATTTGCACAATAACAATCGAATTGGAACGATAACCGTACGTGTAAACGCAGCAAACGATCAAACGACAAGCGAGAAATCGTTCATTTTGATCTTTCAGCATGTTCTCAAATCATCGTTGGTCGTTCGCAAAAAAGTTGCAGATCGTTCCGTGTAAACAGTCGTTCACCAATTTAACCTATGTGCGAGATAGGCTTAAACGATCGCAAACCGATTTTTCTATACGATATATATTTCCGTCTAGATGCTGATCGTTATAAAAAAAAATTGTTACTTCGAAATTGTGCGATCGTGCGATCGTGTTAATCGCTCCATTTAAAAGTACCATTAGTGTTCTGTGAGGTAAAATGAAGCACACCTGTGTGTGTGAGGTAGACACAGTGACAGAAAGCCAGATATATGTGGTAACAGCAGCCAGAGATGACAGAGCTGGATTTGCCACAAGTGGAGAGAATTCAGCCCAGTGGAAATGAGATGGATTACATGATGGGATTGGTGAGACCTGTTAGTATCCCCCCTGTGAGAGGCAGCCGGACTGTGTGGGGGCGAGGAAGCATTGAGGCATCCTACTGTTGGAGTTTACTGTACTGTATACACCGGATGAAACCTGTTACAATTCACTACAATTATGTCTGTCTAACTTCATTAGGTGTGCTATAGAGAGGAAACGTTTAAGGCCCCCCTCCCAATACCCCCAGAATCTCAAAGAACCCACAATCCCCCACGCTGCCGTACCATAAGAGCGGCTGTGCAGAACAGACAGATTGAGCCAGCGATGGGCAGGTACTTGGCAGTGTGCTCTGAGGTGCAATGCATGCTGGGAAACGTAGTTTCCCGGACGGCACCATCTTGGATATAGACTGGCTTGTAGAAAAACCTGTAGCTCAGGAACATCAGCAGCTGGAAAGATGGGGCATGTCCCAAATTACTCAGGGGGACTTGGTGAGTAAGACCAGCTAGGTCTGGGACCATTTCATTTTTTAGCCCTTTAAGAGGAATACCCCTTTAAATGGGTAGTCTGGAGAATTTTCTTTCTTTCAAGTCAGAAACGTTTACAGATTTATAATTTACCTCTACCTTAAAATATCCAGTCTTCCAGTACTTATCAGCTGCTGTATGTCCTCCAGGAAGTGGTGTATTCTCTCCAGTCTGACACAGTGCTCTCTTCTCATACAGTAATAGACGACCTCTGTAGGGTCGCTTTCTTCACATTTAGTAATAGACGGCCCCAGTAAGGTCGCTGTAACGCCCGGAGTAGTGGATCCACTGGACCGGCACCAGCGATGGCACAAACCTCACCAGGGAGCGGAGTCTAAGGGGCCGCTGGTTTTCACCAGAGCCCGCCGCAAGGCGGGATGGACTTGCTGCGGCAGGCGACCCCCAGGTCGCTACCCCTGGCTTGGTTGCTGGTGTCGGCAGGCGAGGCGTGGCAGGAGATGGCACAGGCAATAGTCTGCAGATGAGAGAGCACGTGACAGGCTGGACACGGGAACAGGTGGCGTGACAGGGAAACAGGAACCAGGAACGGGGACTTGGGACCAGGTAACGGACAGGACTCAGGAACAGGGACTTGGGACCAGGTAACGGACAGGACACAGGAACAACAGGGAGCTGGGCCAAACGCTATGGGAAGCATGTAGAGGCTCCAACACAGGGGACAGGGCATGCTGGGATTTATAGGGGAGTGATTGGGTGCAACTACCAATTAGGAGCGCACTGCCCCTTTAAATCTGAGACAGCCGGCGCGCGCGCGCCCTAGGAGGCGGGGACGCGCGCGCCGGCCGGCACAGCGAGAGACAGGAGCGTGGAGAGGTGAGGCGCCCCCCGGGGCCGAACGTGTAGCAGCGCCGGGTCCCTGCACAGGGACCCCGGCAGCTGCATAAGATGGAGGGAGGTCGCGGCGGCGGCCCGGAGCACGGGACGCCGCCGCGGCCGTGACAGTACCCCCCCCCCTTTGGCCTCCCCCTCTTTCTAACCTGCAGGAACCTCTTGATGAGATCTTGGTCCAGGATGTTAGCCTCGGGTTCCCAGGACCTCTCCTCAGGACCAAATCCTTTCCAATCCACCAGGAAGAACCTTCTCCCTCTGACAGTCTTCATGGCCAGAATGTCTTTAACAGCGTAGACGTCGTCAGAGACGGCTTGAGGAGCAGAGAACGAAGACTTATCTGAGAACCGGTTCAGAACCACTGGTTTTAAGAGGGAAACATGAAAGGAGTTCGGAATCCGCATAGTGGGGGGTAGGCGGAGCTTGTAGGTGACAGGGTTGATGCGTCTTAGCACCGAGAAAGGACCGAGGAATCGAGGACCCAACTTGTAGCTGGGAATCTTGAGTCGGACATATTTGGCCGAGAGCCAGACTTTGTCACCTGGGAGAAAATTTGTGGCAGGTCTCCTCCTCTTATCAGCCTGATCCTTCATGCGTTTAGAGGCTTTGAGTAATGACTGTCGAGTTTGTTCCCAGATCGATTGCAGGTCAGATAACAACTCCTCCACGGCAGGGACCTCGGAGGATGGAGAGAGAGGCAGAGGAGGACGAGGATGATGCCCGTAGACCACATAGAAAGGAGACTTGCCTGTGGAAGTCGAGTCCAGATGGTTATATGAGAATTCTGCCCATGGGAGTAGATCGGCCCAGTTGTCTTGGCGGCTGGAAACAAAATGGCGTAGGTAGTTACCCAGAATCTGATTGACTCTCTCCACTTGCCCGTTAGTCTGAGGATGATAGGCTGAAGAGAAGTCCAGCTTCACTTGGAGTTGCGAGCAGAGGGCACGCCAAAACTTAGAGACAAATTGAGAGCCTCGGTCGGACACAATGTGAAGAGGAAGTCCATGCAGGCGGAAGATGTGTCGGAAGAACAACTGAGCCAGACGAGGAGCCGAGGGCAGACCAGGAAGGGCCACGAAGTGAGCCATTTTGGAGAAGCGGTCCGTCACCACCCAAATGACTGTATTGCCCGCAGATGGAGGTAGGTCTGTGATAAAATCCATCCCAATGTGGTGCCAGGGATGGTCCGGGACTGGCAAGGGTAAAAGTAGGCCGGCAGGTCTTTGACGGGGAGACTTATTCCTGGCACAAACTGCACAGGAAGCCACAAAATCCTTGACATCCTGGAGGAGATTGGGCCACCAGTAGTGACGGGAGATCAATTGCCCGGTCTTTTGGGTTCCTGGATGCCCGGCTACCAAGGAGGAATGCCCCCACCTCAAGATGCGTTTACGGAGTGCGGGGCGCACATAAGTCTTCCCGGGAGGCAGTCTCTGCAGAGCAGAAGTGGCAACTGGTACTAGGCGGTCGGGAGGTATTATGTGACGAGGAGATTCCTCTTGCCCCATGACATCGGATGCTCGGGATAATGCATCGGCCTTTAGGTTCTTCTCGGCTGGACGGAAGTGGATGGTATAGTTGAACCGAGAAAAGAAGAGGGACCACCGAGCCTGCCTGGGATTGAGGCGTTGAGCCGATTGGAGGTAGAGGAGGTTCTTGTGGTCCGTGTAAATGTTAACAGGGTGTTTAGCCCCCTCTAGTAGATGACGCCACTCCTCCAGTGCCAACTTAATGGCCAGGAGTTCGCGGTCCCCAATGGTATAGTTCCTCTCGGCAGGGGAGAAAGTCTTGGAAAAGAACCCGCAGGTTCTGGTCTTGCCTGATGTGTCCCTTTGCGAGAGAATGGCTCCTGCGCCCACAGAAGAAGCATCGACCTCGAGAGAAAACGGCCTGGAGACATCCGGGCGGACTAGAGCAGGAGCAGAGGCAAAGGCAGACTTGAGGCTATTGAAGGCTTGTTCGGCCTCTGGAGGCCAACGTCTGGGGTCCGCCTTCTTTTTAGTGAGAGCCACAATGGGTGCGACCAGGGTAGAGAAGTGAGGGATGAATTGCCGGTAATAGTTGGCGAAGCCCAGGAAACGTTGGATAGCTCTAAGTCCCACAGGGCGTGGCCATTGAAGGACAGCTGCGAGCTTGGCTGGATCCATTTGTAGGCCCTGATCGGAGACGATATAGCCAAGAAATGGAAGACTGCGCTGATGGAAAACACACTTCTCAAGCTTGGCGTATAGATGATTGGCCCGTAGTCTTCGTAGAACCTGACGCACTTGTGCCACATGAGTCTGCTGGTCCGGGGAGAAGACCAAAATGTCATCCAAATAGACAATGACGCAGACATAGAGGAGGTCTCGGAAGATATCGTTCACGAATTCCTGGAAGACCGCTGGGGCATTGCATAGGCCGAATGGCATGACCAGATATTCGTAGTGCCCATCCCTGGTGTTGAAAGCGGTCTTCCATTCGTCTCCTTTACGAATTCGGACCAAGTTATACGCTCCCCTGAGATCCAGCTTGGAGAAGATCTTAGCTCCACGAAGACGGTCGAATAGTTCCGGAATAAGCGGAAGAGGATAGCGGTTCTTAACAGTCACCTTATTTAAGCCCCGATAGTCTATGCATGGGCGGAGGGAACCGTCCTTCTTCTGAACAAAGAAAAATCCGGCGCCAGCTGGAGACGTGGATTTACGGATGAAGCCCTTTTGTAAGTTCTCCTGGATGTAGGAGGACATGGCTTCAGTCTCGGGCACAGAGAGAGGGTATACTCGACCACGTGGAGGAGAAGCCCCTGGAAGGAGGTCTATAGGGCAATCATAGGCCCGATGGGGTGGTAGTGAGTCCGCCTCCTTGGCCGAGAAAACATCGACAAAGTCTTGGTAGTCCTCCGGTAGCCCGGATAGAGGCTTGACATAAGCAGGTGACCTTGTAGAGCACTTGGGTTGAGGAGATCTCAGACACCGGTTATGACAGTCCTGACCCCAGCTGAGAACCTCCCCAGTTCTCCAGTCCAGCTTAGGGGTATGGAATTGCAGCCAAGGAAGACCCAGCAGGAGGTTGGAAGAGGAATGGCGCAAGACATAGAAGGAGATCTTCTCCTGATGTAAGGCGCCCACCTGGAGGACTAGGGGTGCCGTCTGGCTGTACACAGCTTCGGAAAAAATCTCCCCCGTAACCGAAGAGATAGACCGGGGTTGGGCAAGCTGGATAACGGGTAGCCGCCATCTTTGGACCAACGAAGCAGAGATGAAACTGCCAGCAGAGCCAGAGTCGATGAGGGCAGTAGACTGAAAAACTTGCCCTGAGGGTGTCTGGATGGAGACGGGCATAGTCAACCTTGGAGAGGTGGCATTCACACCTAGGGAGGCCTCTCCCACCGGACCTAGGTGCGAGCGTTTCCCGGACGCTGAGGGCGTTGGGGACATCTCTGCCGATAGTGATCCGCGCCACCGCAATAGAGGCAGAGATTTTGGGCCAGTCGACGGTTCCTCTCATCAGTCGTCAGGCGAGCACGTTCCACCTGCATAGGAACCTCTGGAGGCGACTGGGACATGGGAGCCACGGGATTCTGGAACACCGGTGCCAGCCGGGGATGGCGACGGGGCAGACTCAGACGCCGTCCTTGCCGGACCTCCTCCTCTCTCTCGGCGAACCTGGTGTAGACTCTGGTAGCCAGTAGGATAAGTTCGTTCAGGGAGGTAGGCAGGTCCCGGGCAGCGAGCACATCCTTCACTTGACTGGACAGGCCCTTTTTAAAGGTGGCAATCAGAGCGGCCTCATTCCAGTCTAGCTCCGCAGCCAGGGTGCGGAACTGGATGGCGTAGTCACCAACGGAGGAAGTACCTTGGGATAGATTGAGAAGAGCAGTCTCAGCTGAAGACGCACGGGCAGGCTCCTCAAAGACAGAGCGGAACTCGTCCAAGAAGATTCGGAAATTGGCAGCAACCGGATCATTACGGTCCCATAGTGGTGTGGCCCAGGCCAGAGCTCGACCTTCCAATAGGCTGATAATGAAAGCCACTTTAGAGCGCTCGGTGGTAAACTGACTGCTTAAAAGTTCGATATACATAGTGCACTGGGTCAGGAATCCTCTGCACAACTTGGGGTCACCTCCATATTTACTTGGGAGAGCCAGTCGTAGTTTTGAAGAGGTTGCCGGGGGTGATGACTGCTGAGCTGTGGTATGCTGCTGTACGGCTGCAGTCAGTTGTTGGATCAGCTGTGACTGTTGCTGGATCTGTTGAGCCTGTAGGGCGACCACTCGGGCTACCTCACGGATATCAGGCACCTCGCCGGGATCCATGGTTGGAGCCTACTGTAACGCCCGGAGTAGTGGATCCACTGGACCGGCACCAGCGATGGCACAAACCTCACCAGGGAGCGGAGTCTAAGGGGCCGCTGGTTTTCACCAGAGCCCGCCGCAAGGCGGGATGGACTTGCTGCGGCAGGCGACCCCCAGGTCGCTACCCCTGGCTTGGTTGCTGGTGTCGGCAGGCGAGGCGTGGCAGGAGATGGCACAGGCAATAGTCTGCAGATGAGAGAGCACGTGACAGGCTGGACACGGGAACAGGTGGCGTGACAGGGAAACAGGAACCAGGAACGGGGACTTGGGACCAGGTAACGGACAGGACTCAGGAACAGGGACTTGGGACCAGGTAACGGACAGGACACAGGAACAACAGGGAGCTGGGCCAAACGCTATGGGAAGCATGTAGAGGCTCCAACACAGGGGACAGGGCATGCTGGGATTTATAGGGGAGTGATTGGGTGCAACTACCAATTAGGAGCGCACTGCCCCTTTAAATCTGAGACAGCCGGCGCGCGCGCGCCCTAGGAGGCGGGGACGCGCGCGCCGGCCGGCACAGCGAGAGACAGGAGCGTGGAGAGGTGAGGCGCCCCCCGGGGCCGAACGTGTAGCAGCGCCGGGTCCCTGCACAGGGACCCCGGCAGCTGCATGAGATGGAGGGAGGTCCCGGCGGCGGCCCGGAGCACGGGACGCCGCCGCGGCCGTGACAGTCGCTTTCTTCACATTTAGTAATAGACGGCCCCTGTAAGGTTGCTTTCATTTCATATAGTAATAGACGGCCCCTGTAAGGTCGCTTTCTTCACAGATAGTAATAGACGGCCCCTGTAAGGTCACTCTCTTCACATATAGTAATAGACGGCCCCTGTAAGGTTGCTTTCTTCACATATAGTAATAGATGGCCCCTGTAAGGTCGCTTTCTTCACATATAGTAATAGACGGCCCCTGTAAGGTGGCTTTCTTCACATATAGTAATAGACGGCCCCTGTAAGGTCGCTTTCTTCACATATAGTAATAGACGGCCCCTGTAAGGTCGCTTTCTTCAGCTATAGTAATAGACGGCCCCTGTAAGGTCGCTTTCTTCACAGATAGTAATAGACGGCCCCTGTAAGGTCGCTTTCTTCAGCTATAGTAATAGACGGCCCCTGTAAGGTCGCTTTCTTCACAGATAGTAATAGACGGCCCCTGTAAGGTCGCTTTCTTCAGCTATAGTAATAGATGGCCCCTGTAAGGTCGCTTTCTTCACATATAGTAATAGCCCCTGTAAGGTCGCTTTCTTCATACATAGTAATAGACGGCCCCTGTAAGGTCGCTTTCTTCACATATAGTAATAGACGGCCCCTGTAAGGTCGTTGTCTTCAGTATAGTAAAAGACGGCCCCTGTAAGGTCGCTTTCTTCACGTATAGGAATAGACGGCCCCTGTAAGGTCGCTTTCTTCACATATAGTAATAGACGGCCCCTGTAAGGTCGCTTTCTTCACATATAGTAATAGACGGCCCCTGTAAGGTCGCTTTCTTCACATATAGTAATAGACGGCCCCTGGAAGGTCGCTCTCTTCATATATAGTAATAGACGGCCCCTGTAAGGTCGCTTTCTTCACATATAGTAATAGACGGCCCCTGTAAGGTCGCTTTCTTCACGTATAGTAATAGACGGCCCCTGTAAGGTCGCTTTCTACACATATAGTAATAGACGGCCCCTGTAAGGTCGCTTTCTTCACGTATAGTAATAGACGGCCCCTGTAAGGTGGCTTTCTTTTCATATAGTAATAGACGGCACCTGTAAGGTCGCTTTCTTCACATATAGTAATAGACGGCCCCTGTAAGGTCGCTCTCTTCACATATAGTAATAGACGGCCCCTGTAAGGTCGCTTTCTTCACAGATAGTAATAGACGGCCCCTGTAAGGTCGCTTTCTTCACAGATAGTAATAGACGGCCCCTGTAAGGTCGCTTTCTTCACATATAGTAATAGACGGCCCCTGTAAGGTCGCTTTCTTCAGCTATAGTAATAGACGGCCCCTGTAAGGTGGCTTTCTTTTCATATAGTAATAGACGGCACCTGTAAGGTCGCTTTCTTCACATATAGTAATAGACGGCCCCTGTAAGGTCGCTCTCTTCACATATAGTAATAGACGGCCCCTGTAAGGTCGCTTTCTTCACATATAGTAATAGACGGCCCCTGTAAGGTCGCTTTCTTCACAGATAGTAATAGACGGCCCCTGTAAGGTCGCTTTCTTCACATATAGTAATAGACAGCCCCTGTAAGGTCGCTTTCTTCAGCTATAGTAATAGACGGCCCCTGTAAGGTCGCTTTCTTCACAGATAGTAATAGACGGCCCCTGTAAGGTCGCTTTCTTCAGCTATAGTAATATACGGCCCCTGTAAGGTCGCTTTCTTCACAGATAGTAATAGACGGCCCCTGTAAGGTCGCTTTCTTCAGCTATAGTAATAGACGGCCCCTGTAAGGTCGCTTTCTTCACATATAGTAATAGACGGCCCCTGTAAGGTCGCTCTCTTCACATATAGTAATAGATGGCCCCTGTAAGGTCGCTCTCTTCACATATAGTAATAGACGGCCCCTGTAAGGTCGCTTTCTTCAGCTATAGTAATAGACGGCCCCTGTAAGGTCGCTTTCTTCACAGATAGTAATAGACGGCCCCTGTAAGGTCGCTTTCTTCACAGATAGTAATAGACGGCCCCTGTAAGGTCGCTTTCTTCAGCTATAGTAATAGACGGCCCCTGTAAGGTCGCTTTCTTCACAGATAGTAATAGACGGCCCCTGTAAGGTCGCTTTCTTCAGCTATAGTAATAGATGGCCCCTGTAAGGTCGCTTTCTTCACATATAGTAATAGACGGCCCCTGTAAGGTCGCTTTCTTCACATATAGTAATAGACGGCCCCTGTAAGGTCTCTTTCTTCACATATAGTAATAGATGGCCCCTGTAAGGTGGCTTTCTTCACATATAGTAATAGACGGCCCCTGTAAGGTGGCTTTCTTCACAGATAGTAATAGACGGCCCCTGTAAGGTGGCTTTCTTCACATATAGTAATAGACGGCCCCTGTAAGGTCGCTTTCTTCAGCTATAGTAATAGATGGCCCCTGTAAGGTCGCTTTCTTCACATATAGTAATAGCCCCTGTAAGGTCGCTTTCTTCATACATAGTAATAGACGGCCCCTGTAAGGTCGCTTTCTTCACATATAGTAATAGACGGCCCCTGTAAGGTCATTGTCTTCAGTATAGTAAAAGACGGCCCCTGTAAGGTCGCTTTCTTCACGTATAGGAATAGACGGCCCCTGTAAGGTCGCTTTCTTCACATATAGTAATAGACGGCCCCTGTAAGGTCGCTTTCTTCACGTATAGGAATAGACGGCCCCTGTAAGGTCGCTTTCTTCACATATAGTAATAGACGGCCCCTGTAAGGTCGCTTTCTTCACGTATAGGAATAGACGGCCCCTGTAAGGTCGCTTTCTTCACATATAGTAATAGACGGCCCCTGGAAGGTCGCTCTCTTCATATATAGTAATAGACGGCCCCTGTAAGGTCGCTTTCTTCACATATAGTAATAGACGGCCCCTGTAAGGTCGCTTTCTTCACGTATAGAAATAGACGGCCCCTGTAAGGTCGCTTTCTACACATATAGTAATAGACGGCCCCTGTAAGGTCGCTTTCTTCACGTATAGTAATAGACGGCCCCTGTAAGGTGGCTTTCTTTTCATATAGTAATAGACGGCACCTGTAAGGTCGCTTTCTTCACATATAGTAATAGACGGCCCCTGTAAGGTCGCTCTCTTCACATATAGTAATAGACGGCCCCTGTAAGGTCGCTTTCTTCACAGATAGTAATAGACGGCCCCTGTAAGGTCGCTTTCTTCACATATAGTAATAGACGGCCCCTGTAAGGTCGCTTTCTTCACATATAGTAATAGACGGCCCCTGTAAGGTCGCTTTCTTCAGCTATAGTAATAGACGGCCCCTGTAAGGTGGCTTTCTTTTCATATAGTAATAGACGGCACCTGTAAGGTCGCTTTCTTCACATATAGTAATAGACGGCCCCTGTAAGGTCGCTCTCTTCACATATAGTAATAGACGGCCCCTGTAAGGTCGCTTTCTTCACATATAGTAATAGACGGCCCCTGTAAGGTCGCTTTCTTCACAGATAGTAATAGACGGCCCCTGTAAGGTCGCTTTCTTCACATATAGTAATAGACAGCCCCTGTAAGGTCGCTTTCTTCAGCTATAGTAATAGACGGCCCCTGTAAGGTCGCTTTCTTCACAGATAGTAATAGACGGCCCCTGTAAGGTCGCTTTCTTCAGCTATAGTAATATACGGCCCCTGTAAGGTCGCTTTCTTCACAGATAGTAATAGACGGCCCCTGTAAGGTCGCTTTCTTCAGCTATAGTAATAGACGGCCCCTGTAAGGTCGCTTTCTTCACATATAGTAATAGACGGCCCCTGTAAGGTCGCTCTCTTCACATATAGTAATAGATGGCCCCTGTAAGGTCGCTCTCTTCACATATAGTAATAGACGGCCCCTGTAAGGTCGCTTTCTTCAGCTATAGTAATAGACGGCCCCTGTAAGGTCGCTTTCTTCACAGATAGTAATAGACGGCCCCTGTAAGGTCGCTTTCTTCACAGATAGTAATAGACGGCCCCTGTAAGGTCGCTTTCTTCAGCTATAGTAATAGACGGCCCCTGTAAGGTCGCTTTCTTCACAGATAGTAATAGACGGCCCCTGTAAGGTCGCTTTCTTCAGCTATAGTAATAGATGGCCCCTGTAAGGTCGCTTTCTTCACATATAGTAATAGACGGCCCCTGTAAGGTCGCTTTCTTCTCATATAGTAATAGACGGCCCCTGTAAGGTCTCTTTCTTCACATATAGTAATAGATGGCCCCTGTAAGGTGGCTTTCTTCACATATAGTAATAGACGGCCCCTGTAAGGTGGCTTTCTTCACATATAGTAATAGACGGCCCCTGTAAGGTGGCTTTCTTCACATATAGTAATAGACGGCCCCTGTAAGGTCGCTTTCTTCAGCTATAGTAATAGATGGCCCCTGTAAGGTCGCTTTCTTCACATATAGTAATAGCCCCTGTAAGGTCGCTTTCTTCATACATAGTAATAGACGGCCCCTGTAAGGTCGCTTTCTTCACATATAGTAATAGACGGCCCCTGTAAGGTCATTGTCTTCAGTATAGTAAAAGACGGCCCCTGTAAGGTCGCTTTCTTCACGTATAGGAATAGACGGCCCCTGTAAGGTCGCTTTCTTCACATATAGTAATAGACGGCCCCTGTAAGGTCGCTTTCTTCACGTATAGGAATAGACGGCCCCTGTAAGGTCGCTTTCTTCACATATAGTAATAGACGGCCCCTGGAAGGTCGCTCTCTTCATATATAGTAATAGACGGCCCCTGTAAGGTCGCTTTCTTCACATATAGTAATAGACGGCCCCTGTAAGGTCGCTTTCTTCACGTATAGGAATAGACGGCCCCTGTAAGGTCGCTTTCTACACATATAGTAATAGACGGCCCCTGTAAGGTTGCTTTCTTCACGTATAGTAATAGACGGCCCCTGTAAGGTGGCTTTCTTTTCATATAGTAATAGACGGCACCTGTAAGGTCGCTTTCTTCACATATAGTAATAGACGGCCCCTGTAAGGTCGCTCTCTTCACATATAGTAATAGACGGCCCCTGTAAGGTCGCTTTCTTCACAGATAGTAATAGACGGCCCCTGTAAGGTCGCTTTCTTCACAGATAGTAATAGACGGCCCCTGTAAGGTTGCTTTCTTCACATATAGTAATAGACGGCCCCTGTAAGGTCGCTTTCTTCAGCTATAGTAATAGACGGCCCCTGTAAGGTCGCTTTCTTCACGTATAGTAATAGACGGCCCCTGTAAGGTGGCTTTCTTTTCATATAGTAATAGACGGCACCTGTAAGGTCGCTTTCTTCACATATAGTAATAGACGGCCCCTGTAAGGTCGCTCTCTTCACATATAGTAATAGACGGCCCCTGTAAGGTCGCTTTCTTCACAGATAGTAATAGACGGCCCCTGTAAGGTCGCTTTCTTCACAGATAGTAATAGACGCCCCTGTAAGGTCGCTTTCTTCACAGATAGTAATAGACGCCCCTGTAAGGTCGCTCTCTTCACATATAGTAATAGACGGCCCCTGTAAGGTCGATTTCTTCACATATAGTAATAGACGGCCCCTGTAAGGTCGCTTTCTTCACATATAGTAATAGACGGCCCCTGTAAGGTCGCTTTCTTCACATATAGTTATAGACGGCCCGCGTTCTTGTGGCATCCATGCACTGTGACCAGACCTGAAACAGTTAAGTTACACTACATCGCCGGGGATGGCGTCCTCTATTTGTTCTGCTAATAAACTCCGATTTGATAGCATTTCTATATGAACAAAGCTCGGGAACTTTCCGAGTCTCCGATTCTGTAGAAATTTTCGCACATCTGATTCTTCTTTTCTGAGAAGAAATTAACAAATGAAATGGAAAGATATTACCATAATGGCGCTCTGCCGTCTGACATCCTTTATCTACGCGAAGGAGTTTGCAGCCAGATAATCATTTGCTCGCTTCAGTGAACGCCAAAAAATCTGCCAGAATGGAAGATGCGAGCGGCCGAGTGTCGTATTTCTGGGGAAGGATAAAGTGGCGGCGCGGCCTGGAAGGACACATCCGAACTCCGTACGCCCCATTAAACTTTGGAAGGGAAAGGGGTTTTGCCAATTAATTTCCATCCACCAACAATGTGACTGAATTAGTAACCTGGGATTCTGGTTACAGCTGAGTAGAAAGTAATACTTGTGTCCGTGATGGAGCGGAAGATCAGCCAGAGGTCATGTGACCGGTGGTCTGGTCGATCAGCCGTTTACAGCAGGTGCACTGTACACCACCCGGAAAATTGAAGGGGGGGGGGGGGAATCTTTGGAATTTAACTTCTTCAATTCTGGAAAAATTCCAGATTCTAGAACAAGTGATGAGGAAGGTGAGATGATGGCGGGTCACTTAAAGGGGTAAATAATAATCACTGTATGATGGAAACTGATGGATTCTGATAGAATTCTGCATTGTTATTAAGGTTGGGTTCACACTGCGCTTTTGCCGTCTGTTTAACGTATTTATTTTTTAATGGTTACACTTTAAACTGTACCTAAAAATCTAAACCAGCAGTAGCCTAGCAATAGTTATCACTTAAGTAGGCACTTCCTGTTTTCTGACTGTTTTTTCATATAGTCAGAAAATAGGAAGCCCTGTGTATCCCCGGCCATCGGAACGCTCACAGAGAAGGCTGTCATGTCACTGACGGGCACATTGAACCGTGACTCTCAGTACAGGCCAGGACTACATGTGTTTAGTCTGTTTTTTCAACCAGCACAAGTCCAAAATTCAGCTCTCAGGAGACTGGACCTGGATACAGTAAGTATAGCTGTTATATAGCTGCCTTCAGGAGACTGGACCTGGATACAGTAAGTATAGCTGTTATATAGCTGCCTTCAGGAGACTGGACCTGGATACAGTAAGTACAGCTGTTATATAGCTGCCTTCAGGAGACTGGACCTGGATACAGTAAGTATAGCTGTTATATAGCTGCCTTCAGGAGACTGGACCTGGATACAGTAAGTATAGCTGTTATATAGCTGCCTTCAGGAGACTGGACCTGGATACAGTAAGTATAGCTGTTATATAGCTGCCTTCAGGAGACTGGACCTGGATACAGTAAGTATAGCTGTTATATAGCTGCCTTCAGGAGACTGGACATGGATACAGTAAGTATAACTGTTATATAGCAGCCTTCAGGAGACTGGACCTGGATACAGTAAGTATATCTGTTATATAGCTGCCTTCAGGAGACTGGGCCTGGATACAGTAAGTATAGCTGTTATATAGCTGCCTTCAGGGGACTGGACATGGATACAGTAAGTATAGCTGGTATATAGCAGGAGACTGGACCTGGATACAGTAAGTACAGCTGTTATATAGGTGCCTTCAGGAGACTGGACCTGGATACAGTAAGTATATAGCTGTTATATAGCAGCCTTCAGGAGACTGGACCTGGAGACAGTAAGTATAGCTGTTATATAGCTGCCTTCAGGAGACTGGACCTGGATACAGTAAGTATAACTGTTATATAGCTGCCTTCAGGAGACTGGACCTGGATACAGTAAGTATAGCTGTTATATAGCTGCCTTCAGGAGACTGGACCTGGATACAGTAAGTATAACTGTTATATAGCAGTCAGGAGACTGGACCTGGATACAGTAAGTATAGCTGTTATATAGCTGCCTTCAGGAGACTGGACCTGGATACAGTAAGTATAACTGTTATATAGCGGCCCTCAGGAGACTGGACCTGGATACAGTAAGTATATCTGTTATATAGCTGCCTTCAGGGGACTGGACATGGATACAGTAAGTATAGCTGGTATATAGCAGGAGACTGGACCTGGATACAGTAAGTACAGCTGTTATATAGGTGCCTTCAGGAGACTGGACCTGGATACAGTAAGTATATAGCTGTTATATAGCTGCCTTCAGGAGACTGGACCTGGATACAGTAAGTATAACTGTTATACAGCTGCCTTCAGGAGACTGGACCTGGATACAGAAAGTATAGCTGTTATATAGCAGCCTTCAGGAGACTGGACCTAGATACAGTAAGTATAGCTGGTATATAGCTGCCTTCAAGAGACTGGACCTGTACACAGTAAGTATAGCTGTTATATAGCAGTCAGGAGACTGGACCTGGATACAGTAAGTATAGCTGTTATATAGCTGCCTTCAGGAGACTGGACCTTGATACAGTAAGTATAGCTGTTATATAGCCGCCTTCAGGAGACTGGACCTGGATACAGTAAGTATAGCTGTTATATAGCTGCCTTCAGGAGACTGGACCTGGATACAGTAAGTATAGCTGTTATATAGCTGCCTTCAGGGGACTGGACATGGATACAGTAAGTATAGCTGTTATATAGCAGGAGACTGGACCTGGATACAGTAAGTACAGCTGTTATATAGCAGCCTTCAGGAGACTGGACCTGGATACAGTAAGTATAGCTGTTATATAGCTGCCTTCAGGAGCCAGGACATGGATACAGTAAGTATAGCTGTTATATAGCTTCCTTCAGGAGACTGGACCTGGATACAGTAAGTATAGCTGTTATATAGCTGCCTTCAGGAGACTGGACCTGGATACAGTAAGTACAGCTGCTATATAGCAGCCTTCAGGAGACTGTACCTGGATACAGTAAGTATAGCTGTTATATAGCCGCCTTCAGGAGACTGGACCTGGATACAGTAAGTATAGCTATTATATAGCAGCCTTCAGGAGACTGGACATGGATACAGTAAGTATAGCTGGTATATAGCAGCCTTCAGGAGACTGGACTGGATACAGTAAGTATAGCTGTTATATAGCTGCCTTCAGGAGACTGGACCTGGATACAGTAAGTATAGCTGCTATATAGCTGCCTTCAGGAGACTGGACCTGGATACAGTAAGTATAGCTATTATATAGCAGCCTTCAGGAAACTGGACCTGGATACAGTAAGTATAGCTGGTATATAGCTGCCTTCAGGAGCCTGGACCTGGATACAGTAAGTATAGCTGTTATATAGCTGCCTTCAGGAGCCTGGACCTGGATACAGGAAGTATAGCTGTTATATAGCAGCATTCAGGATACTGGACCTGGATACAGTAAGTATAGCTGTTATATAGCTGCCTTCAGGAGACTGGACCTGGATACAGTAAGTATAACTGTTATATAGCTGCCTTCAGGGGACTGGACCTGGATACAGTAAGTATAGCTGTTATATAGCTGCCTTCAGGGGACTGGACCTGGATACAGTAAGTATAACTGTTATATAGCTGGTAAAATAACATAATACATGTATTCTCTGGGTCACTACGGGTATGTTGATACCAAATTAGAATTTTTTATTTATTTTTTTACTATTACCACTTTGGCACATTAGAAACAATCTTCCTAAAAAAAACAACAAAAACCGTTGCCACTTTGCAGGATCCATATTGTTCTCATCTTTTGCGTGACACAGCTTTTTGATCTCTTTTATGACCTTCTTGACAAAATCAAGCAATTCTGTTTTTTTATTTTTATTTATTTTACAGCGTGTGTCGTGTGGTATAAATAGTGATATAATTTTTATATTGGGTCATTACAACGTAGCGATACGAAATACGTATAGGTTTTGTGTTTTTTAAAGGATGCCTGTCACCCCGGCTGCCGGGGTAAAGCCCACCCAACCCGCTGGTGGAGCCCCTTATACTTACCTCTTCCTGGAAGTCCCGGTCCTGGACCCCGTCCCGCCGCCGAGAAATCCCTGTCAGAAGCCGTGCGCGCACTCACCAGAGATGAGCCGACGGCTATAGAGAATTACTGGGAGCAGTCATTATCAATGGGCGTCTGATTCATCTCTGGTGAGTGTGAAGAATCACACAGTCTCTTTCCCATAAATAATCTTGTTTACTTTAGTTCTTGTGTGCAGCAGAACATACAGCTGTGCCTTGACAGGATAAGTTACACTTGATAATACACTCGAGAACACAGTCGTGCTGACTGGATTGTGCGTTGAGAAGGATCAAGTAGTAATGTGCTCTGCCGGGATGTTGGAGGATGAGGTAGACATTTAATAATACTTGAGAGAGAATACTTGTGCCCGTGCATCGACCTTAGTCAGAATGAACCACTTGTTGCCCTACCAGTGTCAGGGGACCCGTCCTAGAGGGTGACACAAGCCCCAGACCCTGTTACCTGAGATGAGCGGAATGCTGAGGGTTCCCTGCTGACACCCATGCAGCGGGATAGAGTTCATAGGCTTTTAGCAACTTTGCTCTATCCAGATCAGTTCTTAGCTTTTCTTGCTTTTGTGGCTACTGTCCTGCACTGTGACTCTCCTAGTCCACGGTGTGGGTTGAGATAATCTCTGACATGTCTTCTCCTGTGAGCTTGGCTGCTGCTGGGACTGTGCTGTCTGGCTTCCTCACTGCACAGGAACCTGAATAAGACTGAGCTACACCTCCTCTACTCATATCACTTCCTATCTCCAGCCCCTGTAAGGTGTGCTGTGAGTGGGTGAGAGGAGAGTGTGAGAAAAGAGAAAGAAAGGGATAGGTAGAGAAGAGAGAACTCATTGGCTCACAGATCCATGTGGTACAAGAGAAAACACAGTAACCTATTAGTAACTACAGCTGTGCAATACTCAAACATGTACAATGCTGACATCTAGTGGTGGACAATAAAATAACTTTTAAATACTGAAGCATTACTCAAGGACTGCAGTGCCGCTGTTTATAGTCCTGTGCAGTCTGGCACTGTGCCGATTTTAGCTAATTCCCAATATGCTAATAAGCGGCTTCTGAGCATTTGGGGCGTTCCCCATCAGCCCGGAGCACCCGCCCAGCCCGCCCTCCCACTATGCGTAGCCATATATGCATAGCTAGGCCGCTTGTTACGGCGCATGTGCAGGGAGCAGCCTGTGACAACCAGCCTAGCTATGCATATATGACTATGCATAGTGGGAGGGCCGGGAGGGCTGATGGGGAACGCCCTAAAAGCTCGGAAGCTGCTTATTAGCATATCAGTAATTAGCTAATATCGGTACAGTACCGGACCGCACAGGAGTATAAACAGCGGCACTGCAGTCCTAGGCTGGGTTCACACTACATATATTTCAGTCAGTATTGTGGTCCTCATAGCAACCAAAACCAGGAGTGGATTGAAAACACAGAAAGGCTCTGTTCACACAATGTTGAAACTGAGTGGATGGCCGTCATATAACAGTAAATAACGGCCATTATTTCAATATAACAGCCGTTGTTTTAAAATAACAGCAAAAATTTGCCATTAAATGGCGGCCATCCACTCAATTTCAACATTGTGTGAACAGAGCCTTTCTGTGTTTTCAATCCACTCCTGGTTTTGGTTGCTATGAGGACCTGACATAAGTACCAAATACTGACTGAAATATACGTAGTGTGAACCCAGCCCTAAGGTAGATAGTGGCTTGCGCATATCAGCAGGTTCAGGTTCCTGACAAAGGAACTTTTTGGACAAGTGTATGAAACACAAAAAAAAAGAAAAAGAACCACCGTGGTGGGACACCACATGAGGAGCTGAGGGGGGACACTGTGACAGCGGACGCCGGGCTGTCTGTGTGTGAGTGAGTGGGGGGGACACTGTGACAGCGGACTCCGGGCTATCTGTGTGTCTGTGTGTGAGTGAGTGGGGGGGACACTATGACAGCGGACGCCGGGCTATCTGTGTGTCTGTGTGTGAGTGAGTGGGGGGGGACACTGTGACAGCGGACGCCGGGCTATCTGTGTGTGAGTGAGTGGGGGGGACACTGTGACAGCGGACGCCGGGCTATTTGTGTGTGAGTCAGTGGGGGGGACACTGTGACAGCGGACGCCGGGCTATCTGTGTGTGAGTGAGTGGGGGGGACACTGTGACAGCGGACGCCGGGCTATCTGTGTGTCTGTGTGTGAGTGAGTGGGGGGGGACACTGTGACAGCGGACGCCGGGCTATCTGTGTGTCTGTGTGTGAGTGGGGGGGACACTGTGACAGCGGACGCCGGGCTATCTGTGTGTGAGTGAGTGGGGGGGACACTGTGACAGCGGACGCCGGGCTATCTGTGTGTGAGTGAGTGGGGGGGACACTGTGACAGCGGACGCCGGGCTGTCTGTGTGTGAGTGAGTGGGGGGGACACTGTGACAGCGGACGCCGGGCTGTCTGTGTGTGAGTGAGTGGGGGGGACACTGTGACAGCGGACGCCGGGCTATCTGTGTGTCTGTGTGTGAGTAAGTGGGGGGGACACTGTGACAGCGGACGCCGGGCTATCTGTGTGTGAGTGAGTGGGGGGGACACTGTGACAGCGGACGCCAGGCTATCTGTGTGTGAGTGAGTGGGGGGGACACTGTGACAGCGGACGCCAGGCTATCTGTGTGTGAGTGAGTGGGGGGGACACTGTGACAGCGGACGCCGGGCTATCTGTCTCCCAGATCATGGCTGATGTTACATATGTGTGTCAGACACTGCTCTCCTGCTCCCAGATGATCGGCACAGGTTTGTATTAAACCCATGAATGGCTCCTTGACTGAAGAAGAAGGTGATGGTCAGATTACAGGAGGAGGAAGGCTCTGAGGCTTGTTTATTCTGACAATGGAGACATTGTGGATTGTTTCCCCCCATGTGGGGAATGTCCGTGTGTATCGCCCCCGGCCGCGCAGCATCTACTGGGGAATGACAATGATAGCCCCTCCATCTCTCCTGCATAATGGGAGTTGTAGTTTTGCAGTAGCTGAAGATCAGCAGGTAATGGTGTCATGATGGGAATTGTGGTACAGCATGAACAGAGACGCTGTCAGGGTGTGATAGGAGGTGTAATCCAGAAACACAGCTGTACATTGTCTCCTGATGGGAGTTGTAGTCTTGCAGTGGCTGGAGGGCTGTACATTGTCTTATGACAAAAATTGTAGTCTTGTTGTGGCTGGAGGGGTGTGCGTTGTCTCCTGATGGGAGTTGTAGCCTTGTAGTGGCTGGAGGGGTGTGCGTTGTCTCCTGATGGGAGTTGTAGTCCTAAGTACAGCAGGCATGCCTGGTCTGTGTGTGTCCTACTCTTCAGAGAATCAGAAGGAAACTAATTGACTGACTCTCCCCATGTGACTACTTCCTACAGGGTGTGTAAAAGTCCCTGTGAGTGGTGGAGAAGAGAGTGTGCAGAGAAAGGAGAATAGAGATAGGTAGAGAAGAAAGGAGTGTCTCCTATTGGGCGACACAGAATGACATAACAAAAACAGTAACCCTATAGTGAGTACAAAAAACAAATTATATATAGAACACTGACATCTGATGGCGAAACTCATATACAACCTCATAACCACCTTAAGTTTGAGTACTTGGCTATTGCGACAGGTGCCAGACAAGGAACACCAGTGGTGGGACCCTACAGAGCTGCGGGAGGAGGCTCACCGATCAAAACCTGTGAGGTGTCTATGTGAGAAGTTTTTCTAATGACCGGCAGACCTTTCATTGTGCTCTCTCCTTGCCGCCCCCTTGTACCACACGTATTATCAGTCTGTGCTTCCTCCATTATGTTATAGTGTGATGTAATATGTCGCCACTTTACAGAATTATTGTTCCAGAGGTTTTCATGTTAAATCTTTTTTCTCAGATGTTGGAATCTCCAGTTATATCTCCGCTACGTCATAGTCACTTTACACGGACGATTCCTCCTGTCACTTTACTCTCTATAGATTCCGACTGGTTAATATGAGAAAACATAACGGAGCGAGCGCCTGGTCCTCACCGGAGTCCATGTTTTCCCACGTACAAGAGCAGAGTGATCGCCACCTAGTGGCCGCCATGAGTATCGCCGCTCCTATTAGAGTGCTACTATGTATTGGGTTATTTTGCTATATTTAGGTTGTTTGCTTCTATGGACGTCCGTCAGGTCAGAGGAGAAGAAACCTACACTCATCTATATGATCCCCCATTGTGATTTGGTTCTTCCACCTCATCCTCTTAGAAGCAAAACTTGTGTCCCTAGATGATGTGCTAGAACACAGTACAGTAACTTATATATCACATATCCTGCTGCTGTGTTATCAGGGTTATACAGTTACTATACATTATATACCACATGCTGATTGCTGTACTGTACAGTAACTTATATATCACATTTTTAGCTGCTGTGTCATCAGGGTTATACAGTTACTATACATTATATACCACATGCTGCTATACTGTACAGTAACTTATATATCACATATCCTGCTGCTGTGTTATCAGGGTTATACAGTTACTATACATTATATACCACATGCTGATTGCTATACTGTACAGTAACTTATATATCACATATCCAGCTGCTGTGTTATCAGGGTTATACAGTTACTATACATTATATACCACATGCTGCTATACAGTACAGTAACTTATATATCACATATCCTGCTGCTGTGTTATCAGGGTTATACAGTTACTATACATTATATACCACATGCTGATTGCTATACTGTACAGTAACTTATATATCACATATCCAGCTGCTGTGTTATCAGGGTTATACAGTTACTATACATTATATACCACATGCTGCTATACTGTACAGTAACTTATATATCACATATCCAGCTGCTGTGTTATCAGGGTTATACAGTTACTATACATTATACACCACATGCTGATTGCTATACTGTACAGTAACTTATATATCACATATCCAGCTGCTATGTTATCAGGGTTATACAGTTACTATACATTATACACCACATGCTGCCATACTGTACAGTAACTTATATATCACATATCTAGCTGCTGTGTTATCAGGGTTATACAGTTACTATACATTATATACCACATGCTGCTATACTGTACAGTAACTTATATATCACATATACAGCTGCTGTGTTATCAGGGTTATACAGTTACTATACATTATACACCACATGCTGCTATACTGTACAGTAACTTATATATTACATATCCAGCTGCTGTGTTATCAGGGTTATACAGTTACTATACATTATATACCACATGCTGATTACTATACTGTACAGTAACTTATATATCACATAACCAGCTGCAGTGTTATCAGGGTTATAAAGTTACTATACATTATATACCACATGCTGATTGCTATACTGTACAGTAAATTATATATCACATATCCAGCTGCTGCTGTGTTATCAGGGTTATACAGTTACTATACATTATACACCACATGCTGATTGCTATACTGTACAGTAACTTATATATCACATATCCAGCTGCTGTGTTATCAGGGTTATACAGTTACTATACATTATACACCACATGCTGCTATACTGTACAGTAACTTATATATCACATATCCTGCTGCTGTGTTATCAGGGTTATACAGTTACTATACATTATATACCACATGCTGCTATACTGTACAGTAACTTATATATTACATATCCAGCTGCTGTGTTATCAGGGTTATACAGTTACTATACATTATATACCACATGCTGCTATACTGTACAGTAACTTATATATCACATATCCAGCTGCTGCTGTGTTATCAGGGTTATACAGTTACTATACATTATACACCACATGCTGATTGCTATACTGTACAGTAACTTATATATCACATATCTAGCTGCTGTGTTATCAGGGTTATACAGTTACTATACATTATATACCACATGCTGCTATACTGTACAGTAACTTATATATCACATATACAGCTGCTGTGTTATCAGGGTTATACAGTTACTATACATTATACACCACATGCTGCTATACTGTACAGTAACTTATATATTACATATCCAGCTGCTGTGTTATCAGGGTTATACAGTTACTATACATTATATACCACATGCTGATTACTATACTGTACAGTAACTTATATATCACATAACCAGCTGCAGTGTTATCAGGGTTATACAGTTACTATACATTATATACCACATGCTGATTGCTATACTGTACAGTAAATTATATATCACATATCCAGCTGCTGCTGTGTTATCAGGGTTATACAGTTACTATACATTATACACCACATGCTGATTGCTATACTGTACAGTAACTTATATATCACATATCCAGCTGCTGTGTTATCAGGGTTATACAGTTACTATACATTATACACCACATGCTGCTATACTGTACAGTAACTTATATATCACATATCCAGCTGCTGCTGTGTTATCAGGGTTATACAGTTACTATACATTATACACCACATGCTGCTATACTGTACAGTAACTTATATATCACATATCCAGCTGCTGTGTTATCAGGGTTATACAGTTACTATACATTATATACCACATGCTGCTATACTGTACAGTAACTTATATATTACATATCCAGCTGCTGCTGTGTTATCAGGGTTATACAGTTACTATACATTATACACCACATGCTGATTGCTATACTGTACAGTAACTTATATATCACATATCCAGCTGCTGTGTTATCAGGGTTATACAGTTACTATACATTATATACCACATGCTGCTATACTGTACAGTAACCTATATATCACATATCCAGCTGCTGTGTTATCAGGGTTATACAGTTACTATACATTATATACCACATGCTGATTGCTATACTGTACAGTAACTTATATATCACATATCCAGCTGCTGCTGCTGTGTTATCAGGGTTATACAGTTACTATACATTATATACCACATGCTGATTGCTATACTGTACAGTAACTTATATATCACATATCCAGCTGCTGCTGTGTTATAAGGGTTATACAGTAACTTATATATCACATATCCAGCTGCAGTGTTATCAGGGTTATACAGTTACTATACATTATACACCACATGCTGCTATACTGTACAGTAACTTATATATCACATATCCAGCTGCTGCTGTGTTATCAGGGTTATACAGTTACTATACATTATACACCACATGCTGCTATACTGTACAGTAACTTATATATCACATATCCTGCTGCTGTGTTATCAGGGTTATACATTTACTATACATTATATACCACATGCTGATTGCTATACTGTACAGTAACTTATATATCACATATCCAGCTGCTGTGTTATCAGGGTTATACAGTTACTATACATTATATACCACATGCTGATTGCTATACTGTACAGTAACTTATATATCACATATCCAGCTGCTGCTGCTGTGTTATCAGGGTTATACAGTTACTATACATTATATACCACATGCTGATTGCTATACTGTACAGTAACTTATATATCACATATCCAGCTGCTGTGTTATCAGGGTTATACAGTTACTATACATTATATACCACATGCTGATTGCTATACTGTACAGTAACTTATATATCACATATCCAGCTGCTGCTGTGTTATCAGGGTTATACAGTTACTATACATTATATACCACATGCTGCTATACTGTACAGTAACTTATAATATCACACATTCTGCTGTTTCTCATTGTTTCGTCTCTTCTACATGTTATTCAGAATAATAATCAATATATTTGCGGTGTGGAACCAATTGTCTGCAGATCAGTGATTTCTGGAAAAATTTGCTTTGGTATAAGAGTGGATTTGGATTACAAGCGCCGCCCCGGAATGAATTATGCTTCTAATCCAAGGCACCACTGTATATATAGATATATACAGTATATATATATATATATATATATATATATATATATATATATATATACCCTCTGTCTGTCCGCCAGTCCTCCTGGTATATTGGGCTGTAGCTGCTATATATATATACACTCTCCGCTGTCCTCCCGCCATCCCTCCTATATTTTTTGGTTTATTGGACGCAGCAGTGCTGCCAGACACTTTCCCCCATCTCTGGCTGTGTCGGAGCGGCAGGATTTACACAGTCCTGGGAATAGCTCATGAAGCCATTACCCCTGATAGATAATCAATGGCCGCACTTTACACCCGCTCAGCGCTGCAGAATAGTTCTGTT
This sequence comes from Dendropsophus ebraccatus, assembly GCF_027789765.1. Taxonomy (NCBI): domain Eukaryota; kingdom Metazoa; phylum Chordata; class Amphibia; order Anura; family Hylidae; genus Dendropsophus; species Dendropsophus ebraccatus. Next base: position 3,499,726 of record NC_091467.1, on the reverse strand, counting down.
AGCAGTTTTCTCAGAGGAACGAAGTCCAATTGGAACGGCGACCTCTGGTGATATCGGCCATATTGTCTGTGCTGATTCATGTCCTGTCCCTTGTAGGAGAGATGTCTGCTGATCTGCCTGATACTACATGGTGACCGCCTGGCCCAGTCCCATCATATCCCTCCAGGTGTAGACTGACTATGAAACCTATCACTTGCTGTGCTGCCCATAGACTAGAATGGATGGAATACGCCCCCCGCCTGTCACCGCGCTGTGAATGTCTGTATACGGTATATAGGATGGAGAAGAGACTCCTTACGCCTCCATACGTGTCTGATGTCCATAGGCCCCGGCCGTAACAGGAACATTTACTGCCAAACATACAGAGCCGTCACCTAGAAGCATACAGCCTGTATACAGAAACGTCCCATCTAGTTATCTACAGTGTTTAACCCCATCATGACCCCCCGCCCGAAATGGCCGTAATGACCCCCTAGCCCGAAATGTCCTAAATGCTCCCCCCCAGCCCGAAATGGCCGTAATGACCCCCCCAGCCCAAAATGGCAGTAATGACCCCCCCAGCCCAAAATGGCCGTAATGACCCCCCCCAGCCCGAAATGGCCGTAATGACCCCCCCCCCAGCCCGAAATGCCCCCCCCAGCCCGAAATGGCCATAATGACCTCCCCAGCCCGAAATGGCCGTAATGACCCCCCCAGCCCGAAATGGCCGTAATGCTCCCCCCCCAGCCAGAAATGCCCCCCCCAGCCCGAAATGGCCGTAATGCTCCCCCCAGCCCAAAATGGCCGTAATGACCGGGCACCAATTTTTGTATTTGCATTTTGTTTCTTCCTCCTCGTCTTCTAAGAGCTCTGGCGCCTTTCTTTCTCCATCTTCACGGCCATGTACGGCCTTGTTGTTGTTTTCAGAAACGGCTGGGACTTTGTGTCTTTTTCTCCATCATAAAATATGAGGAAACACCCAAAATATTATTTATAGGGGGAATTTGGAATGCAAATTAGTAACTTTGGGGAGGGGGGGGGGGTTCTGTCCCTAGGTAACGCACTTTATCATAAAACTGAGGTGATATCGTTATTCTACAGGTCGGTCTGAACACAACGATATGCAGATTTACCGGTTTTCTGACATTTTACTATTTTTTTTTCAGCAAAACTTTATTTGTAAATAAATCTGAATACAACGTCCCTATTGCGGCTCTTATCACGGTTTTAATCTACAACCTCCGGGGCCGTCTGGGATGTCGTTTCTTGCGCCATGATCTCCAGTTTTTATTAATATATTTGTATATCTTTTGATCACTTTTTATACATTTTCCCTGATATATAATAGCAAAAAATCATCAATCCTGGTGTTTTTTCTCTTTTCGTTTACGCCATTTACAGACCCCTCTATATTACTTACTGAGCTGTAGATTTCTGTAATGTTATAATATTACATGTCGGGAATGAAATACAATGTGAGAGTAGCGGCAGGCGACAATGACCCCTTCATGGCTGCCGTCGGTGATGCCTGCCGGTGACAGCAGTGACATCTCCAGCCTGCCGCTCAGTCAGGGTCCCGGCTGTGGCTGGATGAGATTTGTCTCCTGGTCGGGGTCACCAGCCGCCTTATCTTTCCTGTTCATCTGAACCAGCAGCCAGGGAGCGGAGCGCGTGGCAGTGATGAGGACAGCCATCTACCCGTCTCCTAGTTTGGGGTAAACAATTCTTTGCTGCAGAAGACGATGAGAAGCAGATAGCGGAGCTGGAGAGAAGTGTCAGTTGCCGCCTGTCGGGGAGGAAGGTGCAGCGGGGGGGGGGGGGGGGGGAACGCTGCCGTTATCTGATATTAAACAACACTCGTGGTTTCACTCATAGATGGAGGAGGATGTATATATATATATATATACACACACACACACACACAGAGACACACGGGGGGCCACAGCACCAGAACCACAAGGAAATAGTCGAGAAGTTTCCGTGATGCGACCACCTGTAGAAGCTGTAGTAAGATGATGATGAGGATGGTGCAGGCAGAGGAGGGATGATGGCCGATCAGTGGGAGCCTGACCCCTCCGTCCCTGCAGACATCCCAAGTGCAGCCTCCCAGCCGGTACAGGGCCCTCTGCTGCCTTAAAGGGGGATTCCGGCAATATTACATCTCTTCCAAATCAACTGGTGCCAGAGATTTCTAATTTACTTCCATTTAAAAATGTCCAGTCTTCCAGTACTTATCAGCTACTGTATGTACTGCAGGAAGTGGTGTATTCTCTCCAGTCTTCCAGTACTTATCATCTGCCGTATGTCCTGCAGGAAGTGGTGTATTCTCTCCACTCTGACACAGTGCTCTTTGCTGCTGTATGTCCTGCAGGAAGTGGTGTATTCTCTCCTGTCTGACACAGTGCTCTTTGCAAGACAAGGTTCCTGCAAAGGTTTTTTCAAATGTTAGGCACGTACAAGTGTGTTGTCCCACTAGGGATATTACTATTGTTTACACCCTTAGTAAAAGTCTGTATTTTGTATGGTTTTATTGCAGCCAAAGTAGTATTTAGAGATGACCACTAGATGTTGCTCTATTATGTATTGAAGTGTGACAGCTGCCCAGCTGAAGTGTCTCAAAGGGTTATTGTGAGTCTGTGAACCAGTAGGATCTTCACTTTCTTCTGTCCTATCACCTCTTCTCTCCGCTCTTCTGTTGCCCTCTTTCCACCCAACCACAGCGCACCTTACACGCTGGATAGGAAGTTAGTCCCTTGGGTGAAGGAGGAGTCTTAGTCGGGATTCTGTGAAGGAAAGATGCAGATTAGATTGCTCTCCACAGTGGTTCTACCTGGGCCCTGGCCCTCTGACAGGTCCCCGTAAGATGCAGTGTTGAACCTCTCAGGAGAGGACTAGCCAATAGATCACCTCAACCCACGCTGTGGACAAGGAGAAGTCGCAGAGCAGGACAGTATCCGCTAGAGAGCCAAAGAGCCAGGAACTGATCCGGGTGGAGCAAAGTTACTGTAAAAGTCTATGAACTCCATCTCGCAGCACGAGTGTCAGCAGGAAACCCTCAGCACTCTACTCATCCCGGGTAATAAGGTCTGGGGCCTGTGTCACCCATTAGTATGGTTCCGCCAAAGCTAGTGTGCATAAGGCGGTGTGAAGACTATAAGGAAGTCAATACACAGGCATTCTCATTCTTCTTCTACAAGTATTCTTCTCTACACTCCAACCTCCCGGCAGAGCACATTACTAATTGGGTTGAGACTCTCACGGCCCCCTCCTCTCTACTACACTACCTCTGTACAACCTTATTAACTCTACTACATCCTACTCAGCACTTATCACACAGATCTGATGGTTCTATGTTCGTGTATTTATTGGAACTGTATCAGTACCTGAAGATTTGCTGTATTACCTGCTGCACATTACCAAGTAGTAACCAAGTCAGCGTTATCACCTGAGTCTGTGATTATTCATCATAACCTGCACAGTATATACACCGCAACCTTGGGACCTCTCCCCTATCTGTGGGTGGGGGGTCCTACTATCCGGGAGGGTCAGTACACCGCTCTGACCATATGTGACATAATCCCAAGGGACCCTGCAGCATCCCGACAGGACACCGACCACAGGGGAGAAGGGTACAGCCGACCTTAGACCCTAAAAGCAGACGTGCCATCACACCTGTGTGCCCACCTGGCACTGGCGTCACGTGACAAAACCCTAAGGTCCGGCTGTATCTCGGCCACCCACCACAGTAGTGGCGTCACACTTCCATCTAGCAAGTGTCCGGCCGTCCCACCGCTATAACATCATCCGGGGGTCTCCACACATGTACTCTGTGTCAGTTTGCAGAACCAAGGAAACAATGTAGTAGATGTGATGGATCTGATGAACATGAAATAACAATGTTCTGCGGCAGCAATCCTCCATCTGCAGTATATATATGTATATTATACAATGTATAGCGTGCCACCTGCTCTGTGGGCTCTGTAGACTAGCAGCACACCTATACAGCATCAGGCCTCCTAGTACTGGACGTCGACCAGGGGCCGGACCTCACTTACTGTCTGTGTGATTGATAGAGTGAGGGCGCCCCCTAGGGGTGGTGATACTACAGGAGCCAGAAGCTACAGACCAGCCACCCTGATGGGAGGGAATTACCAGGAGAGTTGCTGTTATATCACTAGGTTATCACACAGTAGTCAGGGGGTCGGACATTTTCCATATTACATCACTGTCCCCTCCCCCCTTTTTGCATTCTGACGTCTCTACACAAGTGTAAAGGGTAAATTTAGCAGTTTTCGTACCTTATTTTATATTATACGTCATGGTGCTTGTTCCAGCAAAAAGTGATCTTTTATAATCTGCAGATTGAGCCCCAGCCCGGAGTACCCCTTTAATCTTCTGTGGATATAACAGATATAAATAGCATAAATCCGCAGCATCAAGTACTCAGTATAATATTCTACATCAATAAACTCCATGTGAACAGACCCTAAAGGTGTAGAGATTGCTGCAACCCGGGAGCGAGCGGCCTCAGCCTGCGCTTCTCCGTCACTGGACTCTCAGCAGCTAAACCTTTCATATCTCTGGGATGTATTCCATTATTATTAATGTCGGTGTCCATATGTGAGCGGTGTTCTTACCGGAACCGATACCGGCAGCAGTGATTACCGGCACATGTAGATGTGTGAGCTGGGGCTGTGGTCGTCCATGTATATGTGAGCGGTGTTGTTATTGGCAGCAGTGACAGCCGGCACATGTAGTCGTGTGGGCTGGGGCTATGGTCGTCAGTGACAGCTGTGAGGGGATAGTGGAGACCAGCGTGGCGTTTTGTATGCAGCACACCTGCGGGCTGGACTCGTCTCACAGTCCTGGGATATTAGATTCCTCGGAGTGACGGAGCCCTGGTGTGTGCATGGAGGAGCCCCGCTGTGTGCATGGAGGAGCCCCGCTGTGTGCATGGAGGAGCCCCGGTCTGTGAGTGGAGGAGCCCCGGTCTGTGAGTGGAGGAGCCCTGGACTGTGCATGGAGGAGCCCCGGCCTGTGCATGGAGGAGCCCCGCTCTGTGCATGGAGGAGCCCCGGCCTGTGAGTGGAGGAGCCCTGGACTGTGCATGGAGGAGCCCCGGCCTGTGCATGGAGGAGCCCCGGCCTGTGCATGGAGGAGCCCCGGCCTGTGCATGGAGGAGCCCTGGCCTGTGCATGGAGGAGCCCTGCTCTGTGCATGGAGGAGCCCCGCTCTGTGCATGGAGGAGCCCCGGTCTGTGAGTGGAGGAGCCCCGGTCTGTGCATGGAGGAGCCCTGGACTGTGCATGGAGGAGCCCTGGACTGTGCATGGAGGAACCCTGGTCTGTGCATGGAGGAGCCCCGGACTTTGCATGGAGGAGCCCCGCTCTGTGCATGGAGGAGCCCCGCTCTGTGCATGGAGGAGCCCCGCTCTGTGCATGGAGGAGCCCCGCTCTGTGCATGGAGGAGCCCCGCTCTGTGCATGGAGGAGCCCCGCTCTGTGCATGGCCTCAGGTCAGGAGGGTTTCAGCACAAATTAGCTAATCTGACCACTAATCCTTTAAACCTCTCACCACCATTAGCTCAGTAACAGCAGCGCCTGTAACTCCCGCAGCAGATCTATCAATGTGACAAGGTCTGCAGCGCCATAATGATTCCCCCCAGAGGTGGAGACTTTATCTCTGCTCCTCTGTGATAGGCAGCTTCCGTATAGGTTCAAATCCCACCAAGGGCAACATCTGCAAAGAGTTTGTATGTTCCCTCCGTGTTTGCATGGGTTTCCTCCAGGTTCTCCGGTTTCCTCCCACATCCAAAGACATACAGATGGGGAATTTAGATTGTGAGCCCTAACGGAGACAGGGAGCAATAATTGGCAAAAACCTATGTAACGTGCTGCGGAATCTGTGCGCGCTATCTAACGTGCTGCGGAATCTGTGCGCGCTATCTAACGTGCTGCGGAATCTGTGCGCGCTATCTAACGTGCTGCGGAATCTGTGCGCGCTATCTAACGTGCTGCGGAATCTGTGCGCGCTATCTAACGTGCTGCGGAATCTGTGCGCGCTATCTAACGTGCTGCGGAATCTGTGCGCGCTATGTAACGTGCTGCGGAATCTGTGCGCGCTATGTAACGTGCTGCGGAATCTGTGCGCGCTATGTAACGTGCTGCGGAATCTGTGCGCGCTATGTAACGTGCTGCGGAATCTGTGCGCGCTATGTAACGTGCTGCGGAATCTGTGCGCGCTATGTAACGTGCTGCGGAATCTGTGCGCGCTATGTAACGTGCTGCGGAATCTGTGCGCGCTATGTAACGTGCTGCAGAATCTGTGCGCGCTATGTAACGTGCTGCGGAATCTGTGCGCGCTATGTAACGTGCTGCGGAATCTGTGCGCGCTATGTAACGTGCTGCGGAATCTGTGCGCGCTATGTAACGTGCTGCGGAATCTGTGCGCACTATGTAACGTGCTGCGGAATCTGTGTGCGCTATGTAACCTGCTGCGGAATCTGTGTGTGCGCTATGTAACGCGCTGCGGTATCTGTGTGCGCTATGTAACCTGCTGCGGAATCTGTGTGCGCTATGTAACGTGCTGCGGAATCTGTGTGTGCTATACAAATAACAGCATTATTATTAGGGTCTGTGCACACTGAGGATCACCCGCAGATTCTGCTGTCCGCCTCAGCAATTAACCTTTTCATTCTTCAGGCAGATGGCGGAATCTGCCTGACTGTACAATAGAGTCTATGGCGGAGGCGGAGAGTGCAGCAGGAGTGCGGGGACAAGTGGCAGAATCCATGGCGGGCGATTCCTAGTGTGCACAGACCCTTATACTTTACAATTGATATTAAGTCTTGAATGGCAGCAATAGTCTATATGATTGCAGACACCTCATTGCTCTGCAGCTCAATAGTTACAATCAATCTCATAGCTAGAGAGTCACAGTGTGGGCCTGGCCTTACAAATTCCACCTGTGTACACACTTAGTATTGTTTTACTTCCACCTCTACTGCCCCCTCTTGGTATCTACAATCATTTCTCTCTCTTCTCCTGGGTAATAGGAGCGACACACACACACAGAGCCGGACAGATCCTGATAGATTACTCCGCACAATCGTGGTCTCTAGTGCCACCTGCTGGCCACACAGCTAACTGCAGTACTCTACACACCATTCTGTTACATTTGGCTTATGTGCGGGGAAAGCTCCCACAGACATGCTGAACGTATCCATATTCCCCCAATGGGCCAGTAATGATGCTCCAATAGACTTCTATGGGGAATAGGACAGGTTCTATAATTTCCTGACCTATTTTCCTGAAGGATGTCTGTGACTAATGTATGGGTTCGATTCTTCTGACGTGTTAAAGGGGGCCTAACCATTTGCTTGTAATCTATGCTTTCCTATACAGAGGGACACAGTACGCTTTTTTTGTTACAGTGGGAGGCAGTGGCAGACACATGACTATACAGTGACATGCTGGAAAAAATGGACAAATCCTTTCAGGCAGCAGAAACATATGAGGTTTCCAGTCATAGCCAGAAGTCTGCCAGGGAGCTTGTTTGCTTTCATCTGCTGTAGGGCTCGGACCGGCATAAAAAAAATGTAAAAAGAAGTAATACTCACCTTCTCTGATCCCCCAATGCACTTATCCCAATGGTGAACTAATTCGGCTATTTTTCTGCTGAAATGCATCACCACGATAGCCAGTGATTCACTGAACAGATACTTTCTCTGTGTCAAGACAGAAGCAGGGAGCATTGCTAAGCTAGGGGGCAGCTGTTTCGGGCTGGATGCCCTTCTTCTGGCCAGGTACACACTTGCAATCGCATATATCCCTTCTATGAATATGGTTTGTATGAAAAACTAAAAGGCTTTTTAAACCCGCAGATGGTGAGCACCCAGTTCCACACAATGTGGCCTGTCTAATGTGAGCACCACATGGAGTCTGGATGGGCAATCTAGCAGCCTCAGTCATGTGACATTGGACTAAATACTCAGACGGATACATCAGGATATTATCATTTCATTTGTAGTATCTGCCAGTGTGTTATAGACACATAAATGTATAGTAGATTTGGCACACACCATGAGGGTGTTACCTTGTACAGCACATTTAGGGAGGACGTATCAGTAGTGTAGGAAATACCCAAACTTATCGACATGAAGCACATGGCAGGATAACTTGGATAACTCACGCGACGTGTTGGACATGTTCCTCTTCCTCATACCTCCTCAACTCTGCTATAAGTTTATACCAGTGCCGAGAACTTCTGCCCATCCATAACGTATCGGTACATTTCCCACCGGACGCCATTTATTATACTTCATGTAAGAAAACATGTGAAGTAGAATGTATGTCCTTCCCTGGCACTGATCAGAGGGGGTAGGTATGGATGGATGGAGGTATGGAAGACCCGGGTGTAGCTCTTTGTGGAGATACTTTACCACCAATAAACTCAACATAGACTCCTATCTGTACGATGGTGCAAACCGCCTGGGATGGGCCCACCTGCATGAAAGCAATGGTGCGGTGCTTCCAATTTACTCCCAGTACATTCACAGCTTAGAAGACCAACTATTGGCTCTAACCAGCACAACCAACAGGGGTACGTACCATGCTGCAAACCTTGCACCAGTACCAGTGCATAGTTACTATCTAAGAAACAGCCTCGTCCTTCAAGATGCATGCAGTCAGTCAGGAATGGCGTCGGCAGGGCAGAGGACATCACGACTTTCATCGTCCTGGATGATGATGTACTTCTCTTTGGGGGACACAACTGGGGGTGAAGGGTATTCTGGGGAGGACGGAGAGTTGGGTGCACCAGAGTCTGCATCTCCCACCCTGACCACCGTCACATCATTGGACTCCTCGTGTATTAATACATTGAGGCCCTCCAGGTCTGTACAGGTCATGCCGGCAGCATTGATAAAGGTTGGGTTGGCTGGGGATCCCTGGCTGTGGTGCACATCATTGCCTATCAGGACCTCATGTGTAGGGTCGCTATTGGCCTGCACTGGTGGGACAGGTATGACCATCTCTATGTCACCTCCTTGAGACGCCCTGGTCTGAGGAGAGGCCATTAGGTTGACATGGCTCAGCATCTGCAGCTGGTTGCTAGTCACCTTCCTATCTGGATTGAAGGCATTTTCCATAGTGTCTGATTGGTCTTTGTCCTGAAGTGTTTGCCCGGCTTTCTGATTGTCATTGGCTCTTACCGTCTCTATTGACAGCTGCAGCACAGACAAGGTTTGGTTCTTCTGTATGATGTACTCGTTGTGCTGCTTCTTATGACTGCGCAGAGAGTCCTCCCTAACAAATGAAGCCTCACAGAGGTCGCACCTGAAGGTTTTCTTGGCCTCCACCTTGTTATTTTTCCGTGCGGTGGATTGCCTTTGGAAATTGCCTTCTGTCTTGTGGGAATCGGACTTCTCCTTGACCTGGTCCCCGTGAACCTTTTTGATGTGGGTAGTCAGGTTGCTGCGCTGCTTCGTGTCAAATTTGCAGAAATGGCATTTAAAGGGGCGGTCATTGGAGTGGATGCGCTCATGCACCTTCAGAGCCGCTCTGTTGGCGCAGGAATAGCTGCACGCGAGGCATTTCACAGGTTGCTCTGGTAGGTGGGAGCGTAAATGCTGCCGCAGATCGGCCTTACTGCCGCAATGGAACTCACATTGGTTACACTTAAAGGTGCTCTCAGCATTGTGCTTCATCCGTATGTGAGACTTCAAGTTCCCCTTCATCGCACAATAGAAATCGCAGAACTCGCAGCGATACGGCTTCTCCCCTGTGTGCACTCGCATGTGACGCTTCAAGTCAGAGTTGATCTTAAACTTGGAGTTACAGAGAATACAGTGGAAAGGTGCGTCTCCTGCAACAGAGGGAACAAAAGAGACTGCGTGAGAAGACGAGAAAGAGACCGTGTGTAAGAAGACGAGAAAGAGACCGTGTGTAAGACGACGAGAAAGAGACCGTGTGTAAGACGACGAGAAAGAGACCGTGTGTAAGAAGACGAGAAAGAGACTGTGTAAGAAGAAGAGAAAGAGACCGTGTGTAAGACGACGAGAAAGAGACCGTGTGTAAGAAGACGACGAGAAAGAGACAGTGTGTAAGACGACGAGAAAGAGACAGTGTGAGAGACGACGAGAAAGAGACCGTGTGTAAGAAGACGAGAAAGAGACCGTGTGTAAGAAGACGAGAAAGAGACCGTGTGTAAGAAGATGAGAAAGAGACCGTGTGTAAGAAGACGAGAAAGAGACCGTGTAAGAAGACGAGAAAGAGACCGTGTGTAAGACGACGAGAAAGAGACCGTGTGTAAGAAGACGAGAAAGAGACCGTGTGTAAGAAGACGAGAAAGAGACCGTGTGTAAGAAGACGAGAAAGAGACCGTGTGTAAGAAGACGAGAAAGAGACGGGTGTTATTATTTCCATGAACACCACGGACATTATTCTGGATTCGTTCCCTGGACTCCATGGAGCAGCTTTGTGATGTTAGAGCGGGGTTTATATTTAAGTCGGACTCCAAAACCCCACAGAGTTATATTCAGGGTCGGGCTTATTTTTGAAGAAACAGGGTATACATCCCCAACACACTCCACAGCGTCACTGATAGGAGCCGGCAGAGGGAAGGGCCACCGCACACGAGCCGGCAGAGGGAAGGGCCACCGCACACGAGCCGGCAGAGGGAAGGGCCACCGCACACGAGCCGGCAGAGGGAAGGGCCACCGCACACGAGCCGGCAGAGGGAAGGGCCACCGCACACGAGCCGGCAGAGGGAAGGGCCACCGCACACGAGCCGGCAGAGGGAAGGGCCACCGCACACGAACCGGCAGAGGGAAGGGCCACCGCACACGAGCCGGCAGAGGGAAGGGCCACCGCACACGAGCCGGCAGAGGGAAGGGCCACCGCACACGAGCCGGCAGAGGGAAGGGCCACCGCACACGAGCCGGCAGAGGGAAGGGCCACCGCACACGAGCCGGCAGAGGGAAGGGCCGCCGCACACGAGCCGGCAGAGGGAAGGGCCGCCGCACACGAGCCGGCAGAGGGAACTCCGTCCATTCATCTGCTTGTAGAACTGTGCAGGTTGGCAGCATCCTTGTGGCCGTTCCTCAGGCAGACGTCCCTCTCACACCCCGCGGGTCTCTGAGGATTTTTGTTATTTTTGGTGGAGTGACCTCCTAACCTCTCGGCAGGCACCGGGGCTGGATGACGGATGTCGGCGTTTACCCCTGCCCCCCCCCCCCCCCATATATACGTATAAAGTGCTTTTAATTTAAATATCAGTAGGAAACAGATTTGCGGTTTTCCATTATATTTTAACTTTTTTTTTTCCTTACTGAAATTTATTCATCTAATAATGAAGAATATGGCGGGGCTGTAAACAGGGCAGCGGCGGTCGGGGGATGTGCCGCTGAATCTCACACTTAATTCCACTGAAAGCTTTGTATACAGATTAGTATGTGTTTATATTATTATCCTCCCAGATCGGGGGGCGCAGTATCATCGCTCTATATACCCACTGTACCCGCTAACTGCTCCACATCCCCAAAAACAGCTGTGTTACCACAGTGGTAAATGCGACGTCTCCAGACACTTTAACTCCTTCCTGCCTGATACTTTTACATTGAAGACTCTGTGAAAGACAAATCTGACAAGTAGATGAGTGAAGCGGGATGATATGACAGCAGGATTATATGGCAGCGAGTATGGGGCAGGTGTCCTATGGAGAGGACTGATGACAGCCATTGCTGGCCTATGTGAATATGGTACGGAAAAGAAGTCAAGAAAAGGGCGATAAATGCAGGAACATAAACGATATTATCTCTGCAAGATACCGGCAGCGTCCTGGAAAGAGACCAATTAGATGAGAAGAGGTAAAATACACTACTGGCACTATGCTAAAGGAGAATTACACTATATATCTATAGGACCCCTATATATATATCTATCTATAGGACCCCTATATATATATCTATCTATAGGACCCCTATATATATATCTATGGGCCCCCTATATATATATATCTATGGGCCCCCTATATATATCTATGGGACCCCTATATACCTAATAACTGTACAGCACTACTGAAATAAGAGAAATTCACACAGCGGGGAAAGGCTTGGATTTTGCTCATATGAAATCTATAAATTGAATCCTAACAATATGGTCATGTTCACACATAGGATTTCCATGAGTCTTTTTTAAAAACTAAAACCAGGAGAGGGTAGAAAACACAGACACTGTGCAAATCTTCCTATTATTCCATTATTGTGTGTGACTATAGCCTTAAAGGGAACCTAACCTGCTGATCTGTCCTGTTTGTGCGGGTCTCTTACCATTATGCTCGGCACCATAGTATACAGTAGTTTTATCCTTAGGCTAATATGTAGGTTTGCAGCACTGGAGGCGGGGCCATGTTGATATTCATTAAGAGGGATGGGCCAGCTAGGCATGGGCGGTACTCTGGGGTGGTAGTCCCGCCCACAGTGCTCCATACTAGCCTAAGGATAGAACTACTGACTCCATGGAAACCGCACAGGAGAGGACACAGCATATAAGATCCGTCTAACCCGCTGAGAGTTTCCCTTTAACCCTTTCGGGACGGGGCTCATTTTGGCCTTAAGGACCAGAGCCCATTTTTCATATCTGACCTCTCACTTTATGTGGTTATAGAGATATAACCACATAATATATATTTTTTGTGACATATTGTACTTTAGGTGAATGGTACATTTTGGCCGATATCCTCATGATTTCCGCTCACTGTGGTCACCGTGCGGGCTATATCATGTGATCATTTTATTGCCACCACCGTTACACATGCCGTGATACCAAATAAATCTCTGCATTGATGTTTTCCATTAGGGGGCATGGGGATTAGGGGCTTCATGTATCTTTTTAGTGTTTTTTACTTGTTTTTTTTACCTTCGCAGCAGGGGCCTGGACTGTGTGACGACCTGATCACTTCGCCGATCTGCAGTGTATGATGCCACAGATTGGTGTCACATATGATGTAGAAGAAGCCATAAGTCTACAGGATACAGAAATGCCGCCATCTTCTGCTGTGAGAGACCACCCAGCGGGTTATCAGTGCACAGTGTCGGCATGTCTGCTGGGCTTGGGGTTGCACTGGTGCCTATGGTGCGGGCGGCTTACACATCTAGGAGGGCATCATCCAGGTCTTAGAAGAACACCAGGACTATGGGGCTGATTTACTAACGTGTTGCTGGGAGTAAATTGTACGGGTTTTCTCCATTTTCCCCAGCGGTTTCGTGCGCCGACATATTTACTAAAGGTTTTTTAGAATTGGGGTTGGACAATGTGACAGTGTAAGAAGTTTCTCTGGAATCCTGAGCTTACCCGTGTGAGAGCGGAGGTGTACGGTCAGCTGGCTGGAGTTGCGACTGGCGTACGGGCAGATCTGGCACTTAAAGGGTCGCTCATCTGTGTGGATCCGCTGGTGCTTGCACAGGCTGCTGCTGTCCGCCGCGCTGTAGTCGCACTCCTTACACTTATACGGCTTCTCTCCCGTGTGGGAGCGTAGGTGCGTCTTCAGCTTATCCTTCCGGCTGAAACATTTCCCGCATGTCTCACACTTGTGGGGTTTGTCTCCTGAGGGTAAAGGAATAGAGATCAGGCACCTATACATGTCGTATAGCCACATATATATATATATAGAATGTCTGTGGTCACTGAGCAGGAGGACATCAGATACGTAACACAAGAAGGGCAGAGGATTTCCTGCTGCTCTCTGCTCAGTGGATGGAGATATATAGGAGAATACTATACAGGATGATTCCAAAGGGAAAAAATCATAGCCTCAGTATTCAGAGCCAAGAGAACACAGATATGTGAACATGAAAAGACACACAATCCATAGAAGTTTTATCTATACACGGCTGGTGGCACCGCAATACCTCTGTTCTGTCCAGACACGTGCAGCATATCCCCGGATATGGATTCCACTGTATCGGGGATGCATTGTCTTTGGTCATTCACATCCTGTGGTTGGAGGTGCGGATACACAGCGGGGACTGGTGACTGCGGGGGACTGGTGACTGCGGGGAGACAGCGGGGGACTGGTGACTGCGGGGGACTGGTGACTGCGGGGAGACAGCGGGGGGCTGGTGACTGCGGGGGACTGGTGACTGCGGGGGACTGGTGACTGCGGGGGACTGGTGACTGCGGGGGACTGGTGACTGCGGGGAGACAGCGGGGGACTGGAGACAGCGGGGGACTGGAGACAGCGGGAGGCTGGTGACTGCGGGGAGACAGCGGGGGACTGGAGACAGCGGGGGGCTGGTGACTGTGGGGAGACAGCGGGGGACTGGAGACAGCGGGGGACTGGAGACAGCGGGAGGCTGGTGACTGCGGGGAGACAGCAGGGGACTGGTGACTGTGGGGGACTGGTGACTGTGAAAGACCGCGGGGGCTGGTGACTGCGGGGAGACAGCGGGGGACTGGTGACTGCGGGGAGACAGCGGGGGGCTGGTGACTGCGGGGAGACAGCGGGGGGCTGGTGACTGCGGGGAGACAGCGGGGGGCTGGTGACTGCGGGGGACTGGTGACTGCGGGGAGACAGCGGGGGACTGGTGACTGCGGGGAGACAGCGGGGGGCTGGTGACTGTGGGGAGACAGCGGGGGGCTGGTGACTGCGGGGAGACAGCGGGGGACTGGTGACTGTGGGAGACAGCGGGGACTGGTGACTGCGGCGGACAGCGGGGGAATGATGACTGCGGGGAGACAGCGGGGGACTGGTGACTTTGGGAGACAGCGGGGGACTGGTGACTGTGGGAGACAGCGGGGGGCTGGTGACTGTGGGAGACAGCGGGGGACTGGTGACTGTGGGAGACAGCGGGGGACTGGAGACAGCGGGGGGCTGGTGACTGTGGGAGACAGCGGGGGACTGGTGACTCTGAAAGACCGCGGGGGCTGGTGACTGCGGGGAGACAGCGGGGGACTGGGGACTGCGGGGAGACAGCGGGGGACTGGTGACTGCGGGGAGACAGCGGGGGGCTGGTGACTGCGGGGAGACAGCGGGGGACTGGTGACTGTGGGAGACAGCGGGGGACTGGTGACTGTGGGAGACAGCGGGGGACTGGTGACTGTGGGAGACAGCGGGGGACTGGTGACTGTGGGAGACAGCGGGGGACTGGTGACTGTGGGAGACAGCGGGGGACTGGTGACTGTGGGAGACAGCGGGGGACTGGTGACTGTGGGAGACAGCGGGGGACTGGTGACTGTGGGAGACAGCGGGGGACTGGTGACTGCGGGGAGACAGCGGGGGACTGGTGACTGCGGGGAGACAGCGGGGGACTGGTGACTGCGGGGAGACAGCGGGGGACTGGTGACTGTGGGAGACAGCGGGGGACTGGTGACTGTGGGAGACAGCGGGGGACTGGTGACTGCGGGGAGACAGCGGGGGACTGGTGACTGCGGGGAGACAGCGGGGGACTGGTGACTGCGGGGAGACAGCGGGGGACTGGTGACTGCGGGGAGACAGCGGGGGACTGGTGACTGCGGGGAGACAGCGGGGGACTGGTGACTGCGGGGAGACAGCGGGGGACTGGTGACTGCGGGGAGACAGCGGGGGACTGGTGACTGTGGGAGACAGCGGGGGACTGGTGACTGTGGGAGACAGCGGGGGGCTGGTGACTGCGGGGAGACAGCGGGGGACTGGTGACTGCGGGGAGACAGAGGGGAACTGGTGACTGTGGGAGACAGCGGGGGACTGGTGACTGTGGGAGACAGCGGGGGACTGGCGACTGTGGGGGACTGGTGACTGTGGGAGACAGCGGGGGGCTACGCTCATACACGGCTCCAGGCCTGGCCTTTTTGTGCAGCCTTCTACCAAACTTATTCTAAAGGTTTGTCCGTTCTGTCACAACAAACACAAAAAATCTTTTCCTCGCTTAGATATCATCATGTTATATGAGGGTAGGTCCACACTACAGAATCCGCGCGGATAAGTTCCAATGGATTCCGTCACTCGTACCCATTCGTGGCGGCGCGCCTCTCCGCCCTTGCCATAGACACCATTCTATGGCCAGGTGGATCCGCCAAAAGTACTGACAGATAGCAGAATTGGCCCGGCCATAGAATATCGTCTATGGAGACGGTGGATATGCGCGCCGCCGTGAACTGGTACGATCCACCAGAACTTAGTGTGAACCTACCCTCCCACTCGGAACTAGAGTCTATGGTAATATAATATAGCGGTTATAGTGCTACACATGCTGCGCGGACGTCATATTTACACAGCGCAACTGTATCGCAGGTTTTTCATAAAACAGAACAAAAACGAAGTATCCACATCATGTGATCACAGCCGTACCATCCATGTGATATAATAATATATAGATAAATGAAGCTTAGCCTGACCTCATCTTCCACAAATACCTGTATGGGTCCTCAGGTGACGCTCCATGTCTTTCATCCCATAAGCTGTCTTGAACTGACAGCCTAAATATAAGAGGAGAGTCTGTATAATTATATATACTGTATACTGTATATAAGAGGCTGGTGGGGAGACAATACAGCAGAGTCTGGAGGATCCGCCATGTCTGCGCAGCGAGCAATCTGGCAGGTAATGCTTAGCACAGCACCCCACCCCCGCCCGGCTGTCACAGCATTAAGAGGTTATGGCTGATGGTTTCCCCTCTACACAGCAGCAAGAGGTGTGATACAAAAGCTAAAATGACCGCAGTGGCATATAAAATGGCGGTCGGAGTCCACCAAACCACACAAAATGGCGCTAAACCATACAAAGATGGCTGTTTGGAAACAGCGTGAAATATAACCACGCCTTTGTGATCAATTGACAGCAGTGATTGGGGACGCCGAAAGCTGCTTGAAGTGACCTGTCGCTGAGGCTTGGCGATATTTTCCTGAAGAGACCCATTCCGGAACTGATCAATGAAGTGTGACGGGAAGTGATAGATGATATTTTCAATAAACCATGTTTAACTATTGCTGATTTGTCTGACTTTCTTTTCATGTTCTATAACCAAAGAATCTAACTCTAAGCAAAACAAGAGGTTATGGCTGATGGTTTCCCCCTCTATACAGCAGTAAGAGGTTATGGCTGATGGTTTCCCCCTCTATACAGCAATAAGAGGTTATGGCTGATGGTTTCCCCCTCTATATAGCAGTAAGAGGTTATGGCTAATGGTTTCCCCCTCTATATAGCAGTAAGAGGTTATGGCTGATGGTTTCCCCCTCTATACAGCAATAAGAGGCTATTGCTGATGGTTTCCCCCTCTATATAGCAGTAAGAGGTTATGGCTGATGGTTTCCCCCTCTATACAGCAGTAAGAGGTTATGGCTGATGGTCTCCCCCTCTATACAGCAGTAAGAGGTTATGGCTGATGGTTTCCCCCTCTATACAGCAATAAGAGGCTATTGCTGATGGTTTCCCCCTCTATATAGCAGTAAGAGGTTATGGCTGATGGTTTCCCCCTCTATACAGCAATAAGAGGTTATGGCTGATGGTTTCCCCCTCTATATAGCAGTAAGAGGTTATGGCTGATGGTTTCCCCCTCTATATAGCAGTAAGAGGTTATGGCTGATGGTTTCCCCCTCTATACAGCAATAAGAGGCTATTGCTGATGGTTTCCCCCTCTATATAGCAGTAAGAGGTTATGGCTGATGGTTTCCCCCTCTATACAGCAATAAGAGGTTATGGCTGATGGTTTCCCCCTCTATATAGCAGTAAGAGGCTATTGCTGATGGTTTCCCCCTCTATATAGCAGTAAGAGGTTATGGCTGATGGTTTCCCCCTCTATACAGCAGTAAGAGGTTATGTCTGATGGTTTCCCCCTCTATACAGCAGCCCCCATCACCTGGGTAGTGGCAGCTCTGCTTCTTTTGGGATAAGGAAGCAGACACTTTCCTGGAGCGACATTTTGTGGCGATGGCGATGCTCTGGGATGTCGGCCCTTCACTTGGCAAAAAAGTTTGATATCCGTGTTCAAAGACGAATTCAGGAGCTGAAACTGGAAGAAAAAGATAGTCACATAAGGTGGTACCCCGTATGAGGGGCTGAAAATCCAATGTATGTCAGTCCTCTCACTGTCTGTAATATCCAAGAATGTTTTAAATTTACTACTACTAAAAAAAAAATAAAAAATATCTCAACTCTCCCAGTACTTATCAGCTGCTGTATGTCCTGCAGGAAGTGGTGTATTCTCTCCAGTCTGACACAGTGCTCTCTGCTGCCACCCCTGTCCATGTCAGGAACTGCCCAGAGCAGTAGCAAATCCCCATAGAAAACGTCTCCTGCTCTGGACAGTTCCTGACATGGACAGAGGTGGCAGCAGAGAGCACTGGGTCAGACTGGAGAAAACACACATAGAAGTAAATTACAATTCTCTTGCACGAGTTGATTTGAAAGAAAAACATTTTTTGGTGAACAACCCCTTCAAATAAGTGATGCTGCGCGCCTGTAGTCCGTGGAGAGCTGCAGATTCCACTAACAAGAACATTGAGAGGGAGATTTTCTTCCCAAATGAATGGGTTCACATTATAGGTATCTGGGGATTGTATCTTTAGTATCACTTTAAGGCAATTAAGATTATTGTATCAAAAAAAAAAAAGTTTTATTTTAACAGGATGAGGTTGCTGACAAGGTGGTCTCTACTCCGGGCCACAAGCCTGAGGATATCCTGCAATTGTGGTGGTGCTGATCACATGGCATAGCCAATACAGTCAGACACTATGGCAGAGCCTATATATATAGGTTACAATTATGTAGGTGATTGCTGAGGAAGTCAGGAGAGCGGTTATAGATACGGTACTGTGTAAGAGCACCCCAAGGTAGCGCTCCCACATACTGGGACTGGCGGCACTGTCACTGGTGATGTGTGGGGGGGTTACAGTTACATTCATCGGCATGTGGGGGGGGGGGGGCGGCCTCAATAAGACAGGTCACTCACACCTGATTGTCACCCGCTGATTGAAAAGGAAAGTGATATCAATCTATGTGTGCCGCCTTCAGATGTAATGGAAAGCACAGAGGCTCCTGGGTCCTGGACCTACCAGTGATGGTCTGTGTCTCCGAGGTGATTGTCCGCGCTACAGTCTGGGATGGAGTCACAGTCTCCGCTGATACAAACTGGACGGTGTTTGCTCCTCCGGCGGTGGCTCCGGTAAGATGGCAGCCGCTCTGCTTGTGCGCCACAAAAGCATCCAAGTTGTTGAACTGCGTCTTGCAGAGGCCACAGATGTGAATGTCGGCTGTCAGCTCCACCAGCACCGTGGCTCCTCCTGAAACTAGACACAACAGCAAGGCAATGAACACATCTAGTAACCAGACTGCAGTACATGTACATAACTGACTGGCAGCACAGGGTGTGGTGTCTATCCCCATATAATGAACAACCACTACCAGTATACCTACAGTGCCGTCAGCTTCATCCCTGCTCTGCCCCATCCATACATTACATGTGTGTGGTATCTATCCCCATATAATGCACAATCAATACCATAGTGCCGTCAGCTTCATCCCTGCTCTGCCCCATCCATACATTACATGTGTGTGGTATCTATCCCCATATAATGCACAATCACTACCACTATACCTACAGTGCCGTCAGCTTCATCCCTGCTCTGCCCCATCCATACATTACATGTGTGTGGTGTCTATCCCCATATAATGAACAACCACTACCAGTATACCTACAGTGCTGTCAGCTTCATCCCTGCTCTGCCCCATCCATACATTACATGTGTGTGGTATCTATCCCCATATAATGCACAATCAATACCATAGTGCCGTCAGCTTCATCCCTGCTCTGCCCCATCCAGACATTTCATGTGTGTGGTATCTATCCCCATATAATGAACAATCACTACCACTATACCTACCGTGCCGTCAGCTTCATCCCTGCTCTGCCCCATCCAGACATTTCATGTGTGTGGTATCTATCCTCATATAATGAACAATCACTACCACTATACCTACAGTGCCGTCAGCTTCATCCCTGCTCTGCCCCATCCAGACATTTCATGTGTGTGGTATCTATCCTCATATAATGAACAATCACTACCACTATACCTACAGTGCCGTCAGCTTCATCCCTGCTCTGCTCCATCCAGACATTTCATGTGTGTGGTATCTATCCCCATATAATGTACAACCTCTACCACTAGGCCTACAGTGCCATCAGCTTCATCCCTGCTCTGCCCCATCCATACATACATTACATGTGTGTGGTATCTATCCCCATATAATGCACAATCAATACCATAGTGCCGTCAGCTTCATCCCAGCTCTGCCCCATCCATACATTACATGTGTGTGGTATCTATCCCCATATAATGCACAACCTCTACCATTATGCCTACAGTGCCGTCAGCTTCATCCCTGCTCTGCCCCACCCAGACATTTCATGTGTGTGGTATCTATCCCCATATAATGCACAACCTCTACCATTATGCCTACAGTGCCGTCAGCTTCATCCCTGCTCTGCCCCATCCAGACATTACATGTGTGTGGTATCTATCCCCATATAATGTACAACCTCTACCACTAGGCCTACAGTGCCGTCAGCTTCATCCCAGCTCTGCCCCATCCATACATACATTACATGTGTGTGGTATCTATCCCCATATAATGCACAATCAATACCATAGTGCCGTCAGCTTCATCCCTGCTCTGCCCCATCCGTACATTACATGTGTGTGGTATCTATCCCCATATAATGTACAACCTCTACCATTATGCCTACAGTGCCGTCAGCTTCTTCCCTTGCTCTGCCCCATCCACACATTTCATGTGACACAGACAACCAGAAGTGGTCAGTCCTGGATCAGCTGACTTCCTGTGAGGATCACTCCTGCCAGCTCTACCTGTATGCTGCTGCTATGATTATATGGGATGAGGCTGTACGCTAGTTATACTCCTCCCCTCCTGTGTTCACATTCTGCATTTTTGTTCTTTTTCTGCATTTTGCTGTAATTGTTACAAATCTGAGACAAAAATGGTGATACAGTACAGCAACTGCGCAAATCTCCATAACAAAGCATCACTTTACTTAGGAATTATATGCATGAATTGTGTGCGGACCCCTCCCCCCAGAGCCATGCGGCCCACACACAACCCCTGCAGCAAGGTGACCATTCCCCAGCTACGCTATATGCAAAAAGAGCCCGAGAAGCCTCACGTAAGAGTCTAGGACTAGCCAGCAATGCCGCCAGGGAAGGGCCCAGCCAAGGGATGGCTCCTGTACGGAGACCACCAAATTAAGTGGCCCCCCCAGTCAGTATCCAACTCCTTTTGAAGAAGGCATAGCCGAAACGTACGTCAGGGTGGGGGCTGCCGGTGGACATTTCACTCCACTTATACTTTGGTAATATACCTTTCCTAGTTTTGATACTTTATACTTATATTTACTATCTTTGTGATTCCACACATAGGTGTATGTTCCTCTGATGTCACTAGATAGGGCATTACCTTTATTTATATTACACCTTGTGTGGTCCCCTGCATCCCCCCTGCTTGTATGTTCGTTGTTTCTTCTAATATCTTCTACAGTAGTGAGTCATTGTGTCTATATGTGCAGTCTAGAACAATAAAGACTTTTTCATGTTAATATAAGTTCGAGGTTCAGTTGTTTGTCAATTTACAAGTCTATGGAGATGACCAGGGAAACCAAGGCCAGCCGCCCCGGGGGTCTCCCTCCACAGACAGCCGCCCCGGGGGGTCTCCCTCCACAGACAGCCGCCCCGGGGGTCTCCCTCCACAGACAGCCGCCCCGGGGGTCTCCCTCCACAGACAGCCGCCCCGGGGGTCTCCCTCCACAGACAGCCGCCCCGGGGGTCTCCCTCCACAGACAGCCGCCCCGGGGGTCTCCCTCCACAGACTGCCGCCCCGGGGGTCTCCCTCCACAGACTGCCGCCCCGGGGGTCTCCCTCCACAGACTGCCGCCCCGGGGGTCTCCCTCAACAGACAGCCGCCCCGGGGGTCTCCCTCCACAGACAGCCGCCCCGGGGGTCTCCCTCCACAGACAGCCGCCCCGGGGGTCTCCCTCCACAGACAGCCGCCCCGGGGGTCTCCCTCCACAGACAGCCGCCCCGGGGGTCTCCCTCCACAGACAGCCGCCCCGGGGGTCTCCCTCCACAGACAGCCGCCCCGGGGGTCTCCCTCCACAGACAGCCGCCCCGGGGGTCTCCCTCCACAGACAGCCGCCCCGGGGGTCTCCCTCCACAGACAGCCGCCCCGGGGGTCTCCCTCCACAGACAGCCGCCCCGGGGGTCTCCCTCCACAGACAGCCGCCCCGGGGGTCTCCCTCCACAGACAGCCGCCCCGGGGGTCTCCCTCCACAGACAGCCGCCCCGGGGGTCTCCCTCCACAGACAGCCGCCCCGGGGGTCTCCCTCCACAGACAGCCGCCCCGGGGGTCTCCCTCCACAGACAGCCGCCCCGGGGGTCTCCCTCCACAGACAGCCGCCCCGGGGGTCTCCCTCCACAGACAGCCGCCCCGGGGGTCTCCCTCCACAGATCACAGATCTCAGGGAGACCAGCAAATGATAACACCGCCGACTGCTGGTTAAAGCGCTCAATGCAGTGATATCCTAGGTGCATTGCCCTATTACACACCGCTCCAGGCAAAAGACTAAGTACAATACTAAACCACAGACGGCAGGTGTGCCAAACCCAACTACACTGTCTGTGGCTTCGTATTGTACTATTATATCTGGATATAGTCTTTAGCCTGGTGTAATATATTCCTACACTTTCTTCTGGTGATGGTTAGCTTTTGGTACGCAGGGGTCATAGCACAAAGTTTATATATGCCACGTATATAGCGCACACATCTACAGCATACACCATGTATACAGCTCACCCCACGTATATAGCGCACACATCTACAGCACACACCATGTATACAGCTCACCCCACGTATATAGCGCACACATCTACAGCACACACCATGTATACAGCTCACCCCACGTATATAGCGCACACATCTACAGCACACACCATGTATACAGCTCACCCCACGTATATAGCGCACACATCTACAGCACACACCATGTATACAGCTCACCCCACGTATATAGCGCACACATCTACAGCACACACCATGTATACAGCTCACCCCACGTATATAGCGCACACATCTACAGCACACACCATGTATACAGCTCACCCCACGTATATAGCGCACACATCTACAGCACACACCATGTATACAGCTCACCCCACGTATATAGCGCACACATCTACAGCACACACCATGTATACAGCTCACCCCACGTATATAGCGCACACATCTACAGCACACACCATGTATACAGCTCACCCCACGTATATAGCGCACACATCTACAGCACACACCATGTATACAGCTCACCCCACGTATCTACAGCACACACCATGTATACAGCTCACCCCACGTATATAGTGCACATCTACTGCACACACCGCGCATACAGGGCACACCATGTACACCCCGCACACCCCGCATACAGCGCACCCCACGTATACAGCGCACCCCACGTATACAGCGCACCCCACGTATACAGCGCACCCCACGTATACAGCGCACCCCGCGTATACAGCGCACACCACGTATACAGCGCACACCGCACCCCGCGTATACAGCGCACCCCGCGTATACAGCGCACCCCGCGTATACAGCGCACCCCGCGTATACAGCGCACCCCGCGTATACAGCGCACACCACGTATACAGCGCACACCACGTATACAGCGCACCCCGCACACCACGTATACAGCGCACACCACTTATACAGCGCACCCCATGTATACAGCGCACCCCGCACACCACGTATACAGCGCACACCACTTATACAGCGCACACCACGTATACAGCGCACCCCATGTATACAGCGCACCCCGCACCCCACGTATACAGCGCACCCCACGTATACAGCGCACACCGCACCCCACGTACATCCCGCACACCACGTATACAGCGCACCCCGCACCCCACGTATACAGCGCACACCATGTATACAGCGCACCCCACGTATACAGCGCACACCGCACCCCACGTATACAGCGCACCCCACACCATGTATACAGCGCACCCCACGTATACAGCGCACACCGCACCTCACGTATACAGCGCACCCCACGTATACAGCGCACAGCATGTATACAGAGCACACCGCACACCATGTATACAGCGCACCCCACGTATACAGCGCACCCCGCACCCCATCTATACAGCGCACTCCACTTATACAGCGCACCCCGCACCCTATCTATACAGCGCACCATGTACAACCTGCGCACCCCACTTACACAGCGCACCCCACTTACACAGCGCACCCCACTTACACAGCGCACCCCACTTACACAGCGCACCCCACTTACACAGCGCACCCCACACCCCACGTATACAGCACACCCCGCACCCCACGTATACAGCGCACACCACATATACACCGCACCCCACATATACAGCGCACCCCACGTATACAGCGCACTCCGCACAACACGTATACAGCGCACCCCACGTATACAGCGCACCCCGCACCCCACGTATACAGCGCACCCCACGTATACAGCGCACCCCGCACAACACGTATACAGCGCACACCGCACCCCACGTATACAGCGCACCCCGCGTATACAGCGCACCCCGCACACCACGTATACAGCGCACCCCGCACACCACGTATACAGCGCACCCCACGTATACAGCGCACCCCACGTATACAGCGCACACCACGTATACAGCGCACCCCACGTATACAGCGCACCCCACGTATACAGCGCACCCCACGTATACAGCGCACCCCGCACTCCAGGTATACAGCGCACCCCATGTATACAGCGCACCCCGCGTATACAGCGCACCCCGCACCCCACGTATACAGCGCACCCCACGTATACAGCGCACCCCGCACCCCACGTATACAGCGCACCCCGCGTATACAGCGCACACCACGTATACAGCGCACCCCGCACCCCATGTATACAGCGCACACCGCGTATACAGCGCACCCCGCGTATACAGCGCACCCCGCACCCCACGTATACAGCGCACCCCGCGTATACAGCGCACACCACGTATACAGCGCACACCGCACCCCGCGTATACAGCGCACCCCGCGTATACAGCGCACCCCACTTATACAGCGCACCCCATGTATACAGTGCACCCCGCACACCACGTATACAGCGCACACCACTTATACAGCGCACCCCACTTATACAGCGCACCCCACGTATACAGCGCACCCCACGTATACAGCGCACCCCGCACACCACGTATACAGCGCACACCACGTATACAGCGCACCCCACGTATACAGCGCACACCACGTATACAGCGCACACCACGTATACAGCGCACACCACGTATACAGCGCACACCACGTATACAGCGCACCCCGCACCCCATGTATACAGCGCACCCCGCACCCCATGTATACAGCGCACCCCATGTATACAGCGCACCCCGCACCCCATGTATACAGCGCACCCCATGTATACAGCGCACCCCGCACCCCATGTATACAGCGCACCCCATGTATACAGCGCACCCCACACACCACGTATACAGCGCACCCCATGTATACAGCGCACCCCATGTATACAGCGCACCCCATGTATACAGCGCACCCCACGTATACAGCGCACACCACGTATACAGCGCACCCCACGTATACAGCGCACCCCATGTATACAGCGCACCCCACGTATACAGCGCACCCCACGTATACAGCGCACCCCGCGTATACAGCACACCCCGCACCCCATGTATACACCGCACCCCACGTACATCCCGCACCCCACGTATACAGCGCACCCCACGTATACAGCGCACCCCACGTATACAGCGCACCCCGCACACCATGTATACAGCGCACCCCATGTATACAGCGCACCCCCCACCCCACGTATACAGCGCACCCCCCACCCCACGTATACAGCGCACCCCCCACCCCACGTATACAGCGCACCCCCCACCCCACGTATACAGCGCACACCACGTATACAGCACACCCCGCACCCCACGTATACAGCGCACCCCGCACCCCACGTATACAGCGCACACCACGTATACAGCGCACACCACGTATACAGCGCACACCACGTATACAGCGCACACCACGTATACAGCGCACCCCGCACCCCATGTATACAGCGCACCCCGCACCCCATGTATACAGCGCACCCCATGTATACAGCGCACCCCGCACCCCATGTATACAGCGCACCCCATGTATACAGCGCACCCCGCACCCCATGTATACAGCGCACCCCATGTATACAGCGCACCCCACACACCACGTATACAGCGCACCCCATGTATACAGCGCACCCCATGTATACAGCGCACCCCACGTATACAGCGCACCCCACGTATACAGCGCACACCACGTATACAGCGCACCCCACGTATACAGCGCACCCCACGTATACAGCGCACCCCACGTATACAGCGCACCCCACGTATACAGCGCACCCCACGTATACAGCGCACCCCACGTATACAGCGCACCCCATGTATACAGCGCACCCCACGTATACAGCGCACCCCGCGTATACAGCACACCCCGCACCCCATGTATACACCGCACCCCACGTACATCCCGCACACCACGTATACAGCGCACCCCACGTATACAGCGCACCCCACGTATACAGCGCACCCCGCACACCATGTATACAGCGCACCCCATGTATACAGCGCACCCCCCACCCCACGTATACAGCGCACCCCCCACCCCACGTATACAGCGCACCCCCCACCCCACGTATACAGCGCACCCCCCACCCCACGTATACAGCGCACACCACGTATACAGCACACCCCGCACCCCACGTATACAGCACACACCATGTATACAGCGCACACCATGTATACAGCGCACCCCACGTATACAGCGCACCCCACGTATACAGCGCACCCCACGTATACAGCCCGCACACATCTCTCTTTTCCAGCTGTTTTCCTCGCTCCGTATTATTCGCCGTTTCCGCCCCGTCCACCACTTTGGCAGTCTCCGCTCGGGCTCGCCCACTACCTTCCTACATCACCGACATCCTAACAAACTTATTCAGCATTTAGTCAATTAATCACAATTTTTGCCAGAAAAAAAAGAGACAAAAACTACAAGGAGAACGAATGAGGCGGCGTGTGAGGAGCCGAGCTGTCAGCCTGGAGCCGCCATACTGGCCGCACTGCACTCTGGGAGCCGTCAGGGGATCAGCGTTATGAGTGCAGACACGTTCCCGGGTTACCTGTGATACTCTGCCCAGAGCGGCGCCCCGGAACCTGCACGCTCACCCAGTACTCACACTGCACAGCGGGGAATCCCTCGGCGGCTGAGCTGGGGTTCATGGCCGCCCCCGACACCCCCTGCTGCTGCCCCGGGGATACTACAGGGGGCTGCGGGGGGGCGAGGAGGCCGCTGGGAGCCCCTAATAATGGGGAGATGCTAGATCCGAGGAGGATACAGGACCTTAGATGACGTCACAGTCATGTGATCAGTCACGTGGGTGGGCGGGGTCTGGGCTGTGCGGCTGTGGTGGGAGATGGTCGCACCTGGAGCTGTAGTCACGTGATGTGCTGTGTGTTACCAGGTTAGGAGAGCTGGATGTGCTGTGCAGCAGAGCTGTGTGTGTTACCAGGTTAGGAGAGCTGGATGTGATGCAGCAGAGCTGTGTGTGTTACCAGGTTAGAATAGCTGTATGTGATGTAGCAGAGCTGTGTGTGTTACCAGGTTAGGAGAGCTGGATGTGATGCAGCAGAGCTGTGTGTGTTACCAGGTTAGGAGAGCTGGATGTGATGCAGCAGAGCTGTGTGTGTTACCAGGTTAGGATAGCTGGATGTGATGCAGCAGAGCTGTGTGTGTTACCAGGTTAGGAGAGCTGGATGTGATGCAGCAGAGCTGTGTGTGTTACCAGGTTAGGATAGCTGTATGTGATGCAGCAGAGCTGTGTGTGTTACCAGGTTAGGAGAGCTGGATGTGATGCAGCAGAGCTGTGTGTGTTACCAGGTTAGGAGAGCTGTATGTGATGCAGCAGAGCTGTGTGTGTTACCAGGTTAGGAGAGCTGGATGTGATGCAGCAGAGCTGTGTGTTACCAGGTTAGGAGAGCTGGATGTGATGTAGCAGAGCTGTGTGTGTTACCAGGTTAGGAGAGCTGGATGTGATGTAGCAGAGCTGTGTGTGTTACCAGGTTAGGAGAGCTGGATGTGATGTAGCAGAGCTGTGTGTGTTACCAGGTTAGGAGAGCTGGATGTGATGTAGCAGAGCTGTGTGTGTTACCAGGTTAGGATAGCTGTATGTGATGCAGCAGAGCTGTGTGTGTTACCAGGTTAGGAGAGCTGGATGTGCTGTGCAGCAGAGCTGTGTGTGTTACCAGGTTAGGAGAGCTGGATGTGATGCAGCAGAGCTGTGTGTGTTACCAGGTTAGGAGAGCTGGATGTGCAGCAGAGCTGTGTGTGTTACCAGGTTAGGAGAGCTGGATGTGCAGCAGAGCTGTGTGTGTTACCAGGTTAGGAGAGCTGTATGTGATGTAGCAGAGCTGTGTGTGTTACCAGGTTAGGAGAGCTGTATGTGATGCAGCAGAGCTGTGTGTGTTACCAGGGTAGGAGAGCTGTATGTGATGTAGCAGAGCTGTGTGTGTTACCATATTAGGAGAGCTGGATGTGATGCAGCAGAGCTGTGTGTGTTACCAGGTTAGGATAGCTGGATGTGATGCAGCAGAGCTGTGTGTGTTACCAGGTTAGGAGAGCTGGATGTGCTGTGCAGCAGAGCTGTGTGTGTTACCAGGTTAGGAGAGCTGGATGTGATGTAGGAGAGCTGTGTGTGTTACCAGGTTAGGAGAGCTGGATGTGCTGTGCAGCAGAGCTGTGTGTGTTACCAGGTTAGGAGAGCTGGATGTGCTGTGCAGCAGAGCTGTGTGTGTTACCAGGTTAGGAGAGCTGTATGTGATGCAGCAGAGCTGTGTGTGTTACCAGGTTAGGAGAGCTGGATGTGATGCAGCAGAGCTGTGTGTGTTACCAGGTTAGGAGAGCTGGATGTGCAGCAGAGCTGTGTGTGTTACCAGGTTAGGAGAGCTGGATGTGATGTAGCAGAGCTGTGTGTGTTACCAGGTTAGGAGAGCTTGATGTGCTGTGCAGCAGAGCTGTGTGTGTTACCAGGTTAGGAGAGCTGGATGTGATGCAGCAGAGCTGTGTGTGTTACCAGGTTAGGAGAGCTGGATGTGCTGTGCAGCAGAGCTGTGTGTGTTACCAGGTTAGGAGAGCTGGATGTGCAGCAGAGCTGTGTGTGTTACCAGGTCAGGAGAGATGGATGTGCAGCAGAGCTGTGTGTGTTACCAGGTTAGGAGAGCTGGATGTGATGTAGCAGAGCTGTGTGTGTTACCAGGTTAGGAGAGCTGTATGTGATGCAGCAGAGCTGTGTGTGTTACCAGGTTAGGAGAGCTGGATGTGATGTAGCAGAGCTGTGTGTGTTACCAGGTTAGGAGAGCTGGATGTGCTGTGCAGCAGAGCTGTGTGTGTTACCAGGTTAGGATAGCTGGATGTGCAGCAGAGCTGTGTGTGTTACCAGGTTAGGAGAGCTGGATGTGCAGCAGAGCTGTGTGTGTTACCAGGTTAGGAGAGCTGGATGTGCAGCAGAGCTGTGTGTGTTACCAGGTTAGGAGAGCTGGATGTGATGCAGCAGAGCTGTGTGTGTTACCAGGTTAGGAGAGCTGGATGTGATGCAGCAAAGCTGTGTGTGTTACCAGGTTAGGAGAGCTGGATGTGCTGTGCAGCAGAGCTGTGTGTGTTACCAGGTTAGGAGAGCTGGATGTGATGCAGCAGAGCTGTGTGTGTTACCAGGTTAGGAGAGCTGTATGTGATGCAGCAGAGCTGTGTGTGTTACCAGGTTAGGAGAGCTGTATGTGCAGCAGAGCTGTGTGTGTTACCAGGTTAGGATAGCTGTATGTGATGTAGCAGAGCTGTGTGTGTTACCAGGTTAGGAGAGCTGTATGTGCAGCAGAGCTGTGTGTGTTACCAGGTTAGGAGAGCTGGATGTGCTGTGCAGCAGAGCTGTGTGTGTTACCAGGTTAGGAGAGCTGTATGTGCAGCAGAGCTGTGTGTGTTACCAGGTTAGGAGAGCTGGATGTGCTGTGCAGCAGAGCTGTGTGTGTTACCAGGTTAGGATAGCTGTATGTGATGCAGCAGAGCTGTGTGTGTTACCAGGTTAGGAGAGCTGTATGTGCTGTGCAGCAGAGCTGTGTGTGTTACCAGGTTAGGATAGCTGGATGTGATGCAGCAGAGCTATGTGTGTTACCAGGTTAGAATAGCTGTATGTGATGTAGCAGAGCTGTGTGTGTTACCAGGTTAGGAGAGCTGGATGTGCAGCAGAGCTGTGTGTGTTACCAGGTTAGGAGAGCTGGATGTGCTGTGCAGCAGAGCTGTGTGTGTTACCAGGTTCGGAGAGCTGGATGTGCTGTGCAGCAGAGCTGTGTGTGTTACCAGGTTAGGATAGCTGGATGTGATGTAGCAGAGCTGTGTGTGTTACCAGGTTAGGAGAGCTGTATGTGATGCAGCAGAGCTGTGTGTGTTACCAGGTTAGGATAGCTGTATGTGATGCAGCACAGCTGTGTGTGTTACCAGGTTAGGAGAGCTGGATGTGCTGTGCAGCAGAGCTTTGTGTGTTACCAGGTTAGGAGAGCTGGATGTGCTGTGCAGCAGAGCTGTGTGTGTTACCAGGTTAATAGAGCTGGATGTGATACAGCAGAGCTGTGTGTGTTACCAGGTTAGGAGAGCTGGATGTGATGCAGCAGAGCTGTGTGTGTTACCCGGTTAGGATAGCTGGATGTGATGCAGCAGAGCTGTGTGTGTTACCAGGTTAGGAGAGCTGGATGTGATGCAGCAGAGCTGTGTGTGTTACCCGGTTAGGAGAGCTGGATGTGCAGTGCAGCAGAGCTGTGTGTGTTACCAGGTTAGGAGAGCTGGATGTGATGCAGCAGAGCTGTGTGTGTTACCCTGTTAGGATAGCTGGATGTGATGCAGCAGAGCTGTGTGCGCTGGGATAGACATCCGGCTTTCCTCACCATTGTGTGATCGCTCATGGATTTCCCCGGCCGCACTGTGATACAGCTGTATAATGGCCTCTGTGTACAGATTTGTAAATGATTTCCATTTAAAAATCTCCAGTCTTCCAGTACTTATCAGCTACTGTATGTCCTGCAGGCTGTGGTGTATTCTCTCCAGTCTTCCAGTACTTATCAGCTGTTGTATGTCCTGCAGGAAGTGGTGTATTCTCTCCAGTCTGACACAGTACTCTCTGCTGCCACCTCTGTCCATGTCAGGAACTGTCCAGAGCAGCAGAGGTTTTCTATGGGGATTTGCTGCTGCTCTGGACAGTTCCTGACATGGACAGAGGTGGCAGCAGAGAGCACTGTGTCAGACTGGAAGGAATTAGGGGCATTTTTACTAAGGATCCATTTACACAGAAAGATTATCTGACAAACATTTGAAGCCAAAGCCAGGAATGAATTAGAAGAGAAATCTCAGGCTTTTCTGTATGACCTGATCTCTGCTTATAGTCTGTTTCTGGCTTTGTCTTCAAGTCTTTGGCAGATAATCTTTCTGTGTAAATGGACCCTAACATTGGGCATTGAGGGGTCTTATAAGTAAGAGGGGTAACAAGAGGGCATTACTCTATAAGGGAGGGGGGAGAGGGGGACCATCTATAAGGGGGGGGGGAGGGGGACCATATATAAGGGGGGGGGAGGGGGACCATATATAAGGGGGGGGGGAGGGGGACCATCTATAAGGGAGGGGGAGAGGGGGACCATCTATAAGGGGGGGGGGAGGACATGTATAAGGGAGGGGGAGAGGGGGACCATCTATAAGGGAGGGGGAGAGGGGGACCATCTATAAGGGAGGGGGGAGAGGAGGACATGTATAAGGGAGGGGGAGAGGGGGACCATCTATAAGGGGGGGGGGGAGGGGAGGACATGTATAAGGGAGGGGGAGAGGGGGACCATCTATAAGGGAGGGGGAGAGGGGGACCATCTATAAGGGAGGGGGAGAGGGGGACCATCTATAAGGGAGGGGGAGAGGGGGACCATCTATAAGGGAGGGGGGAGAGGGGGACCATCTATAAGGGGGGGGGGGGAGAGGGGGGACCATCTATAAGGGGGGGAGGGGGGGAACATGTATAAGCGAGGGGGAGAGGGGGGACCATCTATAAGGGGGGGGGGGAGAGGGGGACCATCTATAAGGGGGGGGAGAGGGGGACCATCTATAAGGGGGGGAGGGGGGGAACATGTATAAGCGAGGGGGAGAGGGGGACCATCTATAAGGGAGGGGGAAGAGGGGGACCATCTATAAGGGGGGGGGGAGAGGGGGACTATCTATAAGGGAGGGGGGAGAGGGGGGGTCCATCTATAAGGGAGGGGGGAGAGGGGGACCATCTATAAGGGAGGGGGGAGAGGGGGACATCTATAAGGGAGGGGGACCATCTATAAGGGAGGGGGGAGAGGGGGACCATCTATAAGGGAGGGGGGAGAGGGGGACCATCTATAGGGGAGAGGGGGACCATCTATAAGGGTGGGGGAGAGGGGGACCATCTATAAGGGGGGGGGAAAGAGGGGGACCATCTATAAGGGAGGGGGGAGAGGGGGACCATCTATAAGAGGGGGGGGGGGAGGGGGGAACATGTATAAGGGAGGGGGAAGAGGGGGACCATCTATAAGGGAGGGGGGAGAGGGGGACCATCTATAAGGGAGGGGGGAGAGGGGGACCATCTATAAGGGTGGGGGAGAGGGGGACCATCTATAAGGGGGGGGGGGAAGAGGGGGACCATCTATAAGGGAGGGGGGGAGAGGGGGACCATCTATAAGAGGGGGGGGGGAGGGGGGCACATGTATAAGGGAGGGGGAAGAGGGGGACCATCTATAAGGGAGGGGGGAGAGGGGGACCATCTATAAGGGAGGGGGGAGAGGGGGACCATCTATAAGGGAGGGGGGAGAGGGGGACCATCTATAAGGGGGGGAGAGGGGGACCATCTATAAGGGGGGGGAGAGGGGGACCATCTATAAGGGAGGGGGGAGAGGGGGGGACCATCTATAAGGGGGGGGGGGGAAGAGGGGGACCATCTATAAGGGAGGGGGAGAGGGGGACCATCTATAAGGGGGGGGACCATCTATAAGGAAGGGGGGAGAGGGGGACCATCTATAAGGGAGGGGGGAGAGGGGGACCATCTATAAGGAAGGGGGGAGAGGGGGACCATCTATAAGGGAGGGGGGAGAGGGGGACATCTATAAGGGGGGGAGAGGGGGACCATCTATAAGGAAGGGGGGAGAGGGGGGACCATCTATAAGGAAGGGGGGAGAGGGGGACCATCTATAAGGGGGGAGAGGGGGACATCTATAAGGAAGGGGGGAGAGGGGGACCATCTATAAGGGAGGGGGGAGAGGGGGACCATCTATAAGGGAGGGGGGAGAGGGGGACCATCTATAAGGGAGGGGGGAGAGGGGGACCATCTATAAGGGGGGGAGAGGGGGACATCTATAAGGAAGGGGGGAGAGGGGGACCATCTATAAGGGAGGGGGGAGAGGGGGACCATCTATAAGGGAGGGGGGAGAGGGGGACCATTTATAAGGGAGGGGGGAGAGGGGGACCATCTATAGGGGGGGGGACAGGGGGACCATCTATAAGG
The DNA here is from genome assembly GCF_027789765.1 of Dendropsophus ebraccatus. Classification (NCBI taxonomy): domain Eukaryota; kingdom Metazoa; phylum Chordata; class Amphibia; order Anura; family Hylidae; genus Dendropsophus; species Dendropsophus ebraccatus. The sequence continues at coordinate 3,466,112 of NC_091467.1, read as the reverse complement.
GGGGGAGAGGGGGACCATCTATAAGGGAGGGGGGAGAGGGGGACCATCTATAAGGGAGGGGGGGAGGGGGACCATCTATAAGGGAGGGGGGGAGGGGGACCATCTATAAGGGGGGGGGGAGAGGGGGACCATCTATAAGGGGGGGGGAGAGGGGGACCATCTATAAGGGAGGGGGGAGAGGGGGACATCTATAAGGGAGAGGGGAGAGGGGGGAATCTATAAGGGAGGGGGGAGAGGGGGGACCATCTATAAGGGAGGGGGGAGAGGGGGACCATCTATAAGGGGGGGGAGAGGGGGACCATCTATAAGGGAGGGGGGAGAGGGGGACATCTATAAGGAAGGGGGGAGAGGAGGTCATCTATAAGGGAGGGGGGAGAGGGGGGACCATCTATAAGGGAGGGGGAGAGGGGGGACCATCTATAAGGGAGGGGGGAGAGGGGGGACCATCTATAAGGGAGGGGGGAGAGGGGGACCATCTATAAGGGGGGGAGAGGGGGACCATTTATAAGGGAGGGGGGAGAGGGGGACCATCTATAAGGGAGGGGGGAGAGGGGGACCATCTATAAGGGAGGGGGGAGAGGGGGACCATCTATAAGGGGGGGGGAGAGGGGGACCATCTATAAGGGAGGGGGGAGAGGGGGACCATCTATAAGGGGGGGGGGAGGGGGACCATTTATAAGGGAGGGGGGAGAGGGGGACATCTATAATGAAGGGGGGAGAGGGGGACCATCTATAAGGGAGGGGGGGAGAGGGGGACCATCTATAAGGGAGGGGGGAGAGAGGGACCATCTATAAGGGAGGGGGGAGAGGGGGGACCATCTATAAGGGAGGGGGGAGAGGGGGGACCATCTATAAGGGAGGGGGGAGAGGGGGACCATCTATAAGGGAGGGGGGAGAGGGGGGACCATCTATAAGGGGGGGGGGGAGAGGGGGACCATCTATAAGGGGGGGGGAGGGGGGGCCATCTATAAGGGGGGGGGAGGGGGGGGCCATCTATAAGGGGGGGGGAGGGGGGGACCATCTATAAGGGAGGGGGGAGAGGGGGACCATCTATAAGGAGGGGGGGGGGGGGCAGGTTGGGTGGACAGCCCGGGGCCCAGGGTACATTTAATCCGCCACTGCCCATCAGGTAGTATCACAGGTGATATCATTATACCCATCAGGTAGTATCACAGGTGATATCATTATACCCATCAGGTAACACAGGTGATATATCATTATACCCATCAGGTAGTATCACTTATACCCATCAGGTAGTATCACAGGTGATATCATTATACCCATCAGGTAGTATCACAGGTGATATCATTATACCCATCAGGTAACACAGGTGATATATCATTATACCCATCAGGTAGTATCACTTATACCCATCAGGTAGTATCACAGGTGATATTTAATTATACCCATCAGGGATTATCACAGGTGATATATAATTATACCCATCAGGTAGTATCACAGGTGATATATAATTATAACCATCAGGTAGTATCACAGGTGATATATAATTATACCCATCAGGTAGTATCACAGGTGATATATAATTATACCCATCAGGTAGTATCACAGGTGATATATAATTATACCCATCAGGTAGTATCACAGGTGATATATAATTATACCCATCAGGTAGTATCACAGGTGATATATAAATATACCCATCAGGTAGTATCACAGGTGATATATAATTATACCCATCAGGTAGTATCACAGGTGATATATAATTATACACATCAGGTAGTATCACAGGTGATATATAAATATACCCATCAGGTAGTATCACAGGTGATATATAATTATACACATCAGGTAGTATCACAGGTGATATATAAATATACCCATCAGGTAGTATCACTTATACCCATCAGGTAGTATCACTTATACCCATCAGGTAGTATCACAGGTGATATATAATTATACACATCAGGTAGTATCACAGGTGATATATAATTATACACATCAGGTAGTATCACAGGTGATATCATTATACTCATGAGGTAGTATCACAGGTGATATATAATTATATACATATATATTGTATAGTATATTACACATCCCAGTATTAGGTCTTCAGTATATTACACACCCCAGTATTAGGTCCCCCAGTATATTACACACCCCTGTTACAGGTCCCCACTATATTACACACCCCAGTTACAGGTCCCCAGTATATTACACACCCCAGTATTAGGTCCCCAGTATATTACACACCCCAGTATTAGGTCCCCAGTATATTACACACCCCAGTTACAGGTCCCCAGTATATTACACACCCCAGTATCAGGTCCCCAGTATATTACACATCCCAGTATTAGGTCCCCAGTATATTACACACCCCAGTATTAGGTCCCCAGTATATTACACACCCCAGTTACAGGTCCCCAGTATATTACACACCCCAGTATCAGGTTCCCAGTATATTACACACCCCAGTATTAGGTCCCCAGTATATTACACACCCCAGTTACAGGTCCCCAGCATATTACACACCCCAGTATCAGGTCCCCAGTATATTACACATCCCAGTATCAGGTCCCCGGTATATTACACACCCCAGTATTAGGTCCCCAGTATATTACACACTCCAGTATCAGGTCCCCAGTATATTACACATCACAGTTACAGGTCCCCAGTGTATTACACACCCTAGTATTAGGTCTCCAGTATATTACACACCCTAGTATTGGGACCCCAGTATATTACACACCCCAGTTACAGGTCCCCAGTATATTACACACCCCACTCAGAGCAGGCTGAGACTCAGAGATAGCACTCTACTGACTGACTGTATATACTGGTAGTTTGTACCCATATGATGCACCTGCACTCCATATCACCAGTGGCGGTCTTTGGCACCAAGCACCCCAAGCGATCGCTTGGGGCCCCAACATCCAGGGGGGCCCCCACGCTCCGCTCTTGTGCTCAAGACCGCTGGACAGGGCCGCTGCCCCTCTCGTTGCTGTCATCTGAACTGTAACTATGAGCACTCGTAATGAGCGCTCATAGTTACATGCAGCAGCACTGACAGGGCGGGAGACATTGGCCCCCTTCCTGTCAGTCACTCTTGTGGTCGCAGGAAGACTTTTCCCTGCGGTCACAAGTGGCAGCTTTGTCCTTGTGGTGCCGGCGCTCCAGTGACATCACTGGAGCATCGGCGCCAGGACAAGGGGAGTGCGGCCTCTTGTGACCGCAGGGACAACCCTTGCTGCAGCCACAAGAGTGAAGAGAAGAGGAGACGCCCGGACCCAGGTGAGTATAAGTGTTTGTTTTATTGTTATATACTATATGGGAGGGGGAGCACAAAGGGGCCTGTGTAACTGGGGGAGTGCACATCGGGGGTCTATATAAATGGGGGGAGCACACAGGGGGGGCTATATAACAGGGGGAGCGCACAGGGGGGCTATAGACTACTGGGGCTTCACAGAGGGGTCTATATACTACTGGTGGGGCACACAGGGGGTCTATATACTACTTGGGGCAGCAGAATGGGGTCTATATCCAAGTGGGAGAGCACACAGGGGGGCTATATACTACTGGGGGAGCACACAGGGGTCTATATACTACTGGTGGGGCACACAGGGGGTCTATATACTACTGGGGGAACATACAGGGGGTCTATATACTACTTGTGAGGCATACAGGTGGTCTATATATAACTGGGGGAGCACACAGGGGTCTGTATACAACTGGGGCAGCACACAAGGGGTCTATATAATACTGGGGGGGGCACACAGGGGGTCTATATACTACTGGGGTAACCACACAAGGGGTTTATATACTACTGGAGGAGCACACAGGGGTCTATATCCAAGTGGGGGAGCACACAGGGGGTCTATATCCAAGTGGGGGAGCACACAGGGGGGCTAAATACCGATGAGGGAGCACACAGGGGGCCTATATACAGTGGGGGAGCACACAGGGGGTATATACAACTGGGGGCAGCACACAGGCGGTCTATATACAACTGGGGCAGCACACAGGAGGTCTATATACTTCTGGGGGGAGCACACGGGGGGCTATATATAACTGGGGGAACACAGGGGTTTATATACTACTGGGGGAAGCAAACAAGGGCTATATCCTACTGGGGGCAGGACACAAGGGGTATATACTATTGGGGGCAGCACACAAAGAGTATATATTACTGTCGGTAGCGCACAAGGGGTATATACTACTGGGGGCAACACACAGCGGTCTATTGTTTTGGAACGCGTGTCGAGGGGGGGGGGGGCCCAGACATAACTTTGCTTGGGGCCCCAGAAATGCCAAGACCGCCCCTGCATATCACCATACTACTACCCCCTTCACCCTCCTGCCCCTCCATCATCATACTACTACCCCTTCATCCTCCTGCCCTTCTATCATCATACTACTACCCCTCTCATCCTCCTTCCCCAATCATAATACTACTACCCCTCTCATCCTCCTTCCCCCATCATCATACTACTTCCCCTTCATCCTCCTGCCCCTCCATCATCATACTATTACCCCTCTCATCCTCCTGCCCCTCCATCATCATACTACTTCCCCCTTCATCCTCCTCCTGTCCGTCATCATTATACCAGTACCCCCCTCAGCATCCTCTTGTCCATGGGTCTCCAAACTGCGGCCCTCCAGCTGCTGCAAAACTACATTTCCCATGCAATCCAAAGCTTTAGCTGTCCAGGCATGATGGGAGTTGTAGTTTCACAACAGCTGGAGGGCCGCAGTTTGGAGACCCATGCTCTTGTCCCTTTATCTGTATTTAAAATGAATAAAAATTGCTATACTTACCTCACTAGTATGGTTCCTCTAGTCCCCAGGGACTCCTCTCCCTGCTCTGCATTAATGACATCACTCACGCTGGAAGGGGCGTAGCTTACCGCAGCAGGGGCGGAGCTTCCCGGGACATACCCGGGCGTGGTTTTGCCAGGGCTGTCTCCTCAGAATCGGGACAGTCCCGGCAAAACCGGGACTTTTGGCAACTATGTGGCTATCATCTCCACAGCGCTCACCCCAGAGAGGGGGAATGATTCCAGGACTAATAGAGGAATACACCGGCTAGCCCAGCCTCCATGTCTGTAGGATTACAGGGCTGATAGATTCCTTATTGGAGCGTATGGAGATTGTGGGATGATTGGGACCCTCCGTTATTAGACCAGAGACATCCGGTGGGCCCATATGGTTGCTCTTCCATCTCTCGGTGTCACTCGGTGTGTGCACTTAGCAAAATGAGATCTTTCTGTGTTTTCTGTGAGGAAAGTGTAAGATGGTGAAACAACCAGAGAAATGGATACTAATATGGATGAGGCATGGTTTTACACTGACATTCTGCATGTGGCCACAAGATGGCGCTGTTTTGCAGCACACGGCTGGGCTGTTGTCATGGGAGACGAACCTGGAAGGAAGAAGGAGCAGATGAGGGAAGTCTGGAGCCGCCATTTTGATGAGAGGGCGGGCTGGAGACTGAGAGACGCCATCTTCAGGGGCCCCCTAACTGCTGTGGAAGGCAGCTACACTTACCGGTGACTGGGTATTGTTGAGAGGGGAGAGGTTCACTGCCCTGTCAAATCTAGTTGTGAGGAGGAGCGACGGCCATCTTTGGTACAGAACTTTGACAAGAGGGGCCCCCTCATTCAGTAACCATCTAAAGGAGACCTGGGTCAGTAAGCGTGCGCGCCAAACTTCCAGGACCACTAACAGGCCTGTAGTTAGTATAGTCAGGGCTACTATCTGTGACAGGCCACATTATATTGTGTAAGAGACATCCCAGCTTGTGTCAGTGACATCCCAGCTTGTGTCAGTGACATCCTAGCTTGTGTCAGAGACGTCCCAGCTTGTGTCAGAGACATCCCAGCTTGTGTCAGTGACATCCTAGCTTGTGTCAGAGACATCCTAGCTTGTGTAAGAGACATCCCAGCTTGTGTCAGAGACATCCCAGCTTGTGTCAGTGACATCCTAGCTTGTGTAAGAGACATCCCAGCTTGTGTCAGAGACATCCCAGCTTGTGTCAGAGACATCCCAGCTTGTGTCAGAGACATCCCAGCTTGTGTCAGAGACATGCCAGCTTGTGTCAGAGACATCCCAGCTTGTGTCAGAGACATGCCAGCTTGTGTCAAAGACATCCTAGCTGTGTCAGAGTCATCCCAGCCTGTGTCAGAGACATCCTAGCTTGTGTCAGAGACATCCCAGCTTGTGTCAGAGACATCCTAGCTTGTGTCAGAGACATCCCAGCTTGTGTCAGAGACATACCTCCCAACTGTCCCGGATTCTGCGGGACAGTCCCGTTTTTCGGGGTGCTGTCCCGCGTTCCTGGAACGGCCCCCCGTGTCCCGCATTATATGTGGCCCCACCGAAAAAAACAATAAACCAGTAACTCACCTGTCCGCCGGTCCCAGCAGCTCCTCTCCCGGCAGAGCGCGCACTCCCGTCATCCTCCGGGGTGGGCAGCGGGGTATACAGACACTGACTGTGCCGGAAGTGACCTGCAGCCTCTGTCATGAATCACTTCCGGTACAGTCAGTGTCTGTATACCCCGCTGCCCGCCCCGGAGGATGACGGGAGTGCACACTCTGCCGGGAGAGGAGCTGCTGGGACCGGCGGACAGGTGAGTTACTGGTTTATTGTTTTTTTCGGTGGGGCCACACTAATGGGGGGATTGGCTACTATTTGGGGGGATTGGCTACTATTTGGGGCGCTATATGGGGAGATTAGATAATATGTGGGGCACTATATGGGGGCATTGGCTACTATGTGGGGCACTATATGGGGGCATTGGCTACTATGTGGGGCACTATATGGGGGATTGGATACTATGTGGGGCACTATATGGGGGATTGGCTACTATGTGGGGCACTATATGGGGGCATTGGATACTATGTGGGGCACTATATGGGGGATTGGATACTATGTGGGGCACTATATGGGGGATTGGATACTATGTGGGGCATTGGCTACTATGTGGGGCACTATATGGGGGCATTGGCTACTATGTGGGCACTATATGGGGGATTGGCTACTATGTGGGGCACTATATGGAGGCATTGGCTACTTTGTGGGGCACTATATGGGGGCATTGGATACTATGTGTTGCACTATATGGAGATTGGCTACTATGTGGGGCACTATATGGGGGATTGGCTACTATGTGGGGCACTATATGGGGGATTGGCTACTATGTGGGGCACTATATGGGGCATTGGCTACTATGTGGGGTACTATATGGGGGATTGGATACTATGTGGGGCACTATATGGGGGATTGGATACTATGAGGGGCACTATATGGGGGATTGGATAATATGTGGGGCACTATATGGGGGCATTGGCTACTATGTGGGGCACTATATGGGGGCATTGGCTACTATGTGGGGCATATATGGGGGGATTGGCTACTATGTGGGGCACTATATGGGGAATGGATACTATGTGGGGCATATATGGGGGCATTGGCTACTATGTGGGGCACTATATGGGGATTGGCTACTATGTGGGGCATATATGGGGGCATTGGATACTATGTGGGCACTATATGGGGATTGGCTACTATGTGAGGCACTATATGGGGCATTGGATACTATGGGGAGCACTATGTGGGGGATTGGATACCGTGTGTGGCACTATTGGGGGATTGGATGCTATGTGGGGCACTATAATGGGGGATTGGATACTATATAGGGCATTTTTGGGGGGATTGGATACTATATCGGGCACTATTCAGTCAGCAGCATGTGGTGACTGTAGGGGAGTGGCTGTACAGTAGAAACCACGGCATTCGTTTTTCATGCAAGGATAGGTGTAAGTTTTATTTAACAGTGAGATACAAGGTTTAAACTTCGACCATAAACAGAAAATACTTGAGATGAGACCAATGTAATATGCAACGTTTCGGTCCAACCAGGACCTTCCTCAGGCCATAGGGTCTCTTGTGTGCTTCATATGGAGAAAAGGGTCGGTGGAGTGTAGGGGAGTGGCTATGGATGGTTGCTATGGGGGCGTGGCTATGGAGGGTTGGTATGGGGGCGTGGCTATGGAAGGTCGCTATGGGGGCGTGGCTATGGGGACCGTGGCGCACATGTCCCTCTTTGCTCTTTCCAAAAGTTGGGAGGTATGTCAGAGACATCCCAGCTGTGTCAGAGACATCCCAGTTTGTGTCAGACATCCCAGCTTGTGTCAGAGACATCCTAGCTTGTGTCAGAGACATCCCAGCTTGTGTCAGAGACATCCTAGCTTGTGTCAGAGACATCCTAGCTTGTGTCAGAGACATCCCAGCTTGTGTCAGAGACATCCTAGCTTGTGTCAGAGACATCCCAGCTTGTGTCAGAGACATCCCAGCTTGTGTCAGAGACATCCTAGCTTGTGTCAGAGACATCCCAGCTTGTGTCAGAGACATCCCAGCTTGTGTCAGAGACATCCCAGCTTGTGTCAGAGACATCCCAGCTTGTGTCAGAGACATCCTAGCTTGTGTCAAAGACATCCCAGCTTGTGTCAGAGACATCCCAGCTTGTGTCAGAGACATCCCAGCTTGTGTCAGAGACATCCCAGCTTGTGTCAGAGACATCCCAGTTCGTGTCAGAGACATCCCAGCTGTGTCAGAGACATCCCAGTTTGTGTCAGAGACATCCCAGCTGTGTCAGAGACATCCCAGCTTGTGTCAGAGACATCCCAGTTTGTGTCAGAGACATCCCAGCTGTGTCAGAGACATCCCAGCTTGTGCCAGAGACATCCCAGCTGTGTCAGAGACATCCCAGCTGTGTCAGAGACATCCCAGTTTGTGTCAGAGACATCCCAGCTGTGTCAGAGACATCCCAGCTGTGTCAGAGACATCCTAGCTTGTGTCAGAGACATCCCAGTTTGTGTCAGAGACATCCCAGCTGTGTCAGAGACATCCCAGCTTGTGTCAGAGACATCCCAGCTTGTGTCAGAGACATCCCAGCTTGTGTCAGACATCCTAGCTTGTGTCAGAGACATCCCAGCTTGTGTCAGACATCCTAGCTTGTGTCAGAGACATCCCAGCTTGTGTCAGAGACATCCCAGCTGTGTCAGAGACATCCCAGCTTGGGTCAGAGACATCCCAGCTTGGGTCAGAGACATCCCAGCTGTGTCAGAGACATCCCAGCTTGTGTCAGAGACATCCCAGCTTGTGTCAGAGACATCCCAGCTGTGTCAGAGACATCCCAGCTTGTGTCAGAGACATCCCAGCTGTGTCAGAGACATCCCAGCTGTGTCAGAGACATCCCAGCTTGTGTCAGAGACATCCCAGCTTGTGTCAGAGACATCCCAGCTTGTGTCAGAGACATCCCAGCTTGTGTCAGAGACATCCCAGCTGTGTCAGAGACATCCCAGCTTGTGTCAGAGACATCCCAGCTGTGTCAGAGACATCCTAGCTTGTGTCAGAGACATCCCAGCTGTGTCAGAGACATCCTAGCTTGTGTCAGAGACATCCCAGCTTGTGTCAGAGACATCCCAGCTTGTGTCAGAGACATCCTAGCTTGTGTCAGAGACATCCTAGCTTGTGTCAGAGACATCCTAGCTTGTGTCAGAGACATCCCAGCTTGTGTCAGACATCCCAGCTTGTGTCAGAGACATCCCAGCTTGTGTCAGAGACATCCTAGCTTGTGTCAGAGACATCCCAGCTTGTGTCAGACATCCCAGCTTGTGTCAGAGACATCCCAGCTTGTGTCAGAGACATCCCAGCTTGTGTCAGAGACATCCTAGCTTGTGTCAGAGACATCCCAGCTTGTGTCAGAGACATCCCAGCTTGTGTCAGAGACATCCTAGCTTGTGTCAGAGACATCCTAGCTTGTGTCAGAGACATCCCAGCTTGTGTCAGAGACATCCCAGCTTGTGTCAGAGACATCCAAGCTTGTGTCAGAGACATCCCAGCTTGTGTCAGAGACATCCCAGCTTGTGTCAGAGACATCCCAGCTTGTGTCAGAGACATCCTAGCTTGTGTCAGAGACATCCCAGCTTGTGTCAGAGACATCCCAGCTTGTGTCAGAGACATCCCAGCTTGTGTCAGAGACATCCCAGCTTGTGTCAGAGACATCCCAGCTGTGGGACATTGGAATACATCCTTTACCTGTGATCCCGCCTCATAGCACACTCCGCCATTCCTCTTCTTTATACTGTCATTTGTGTTTTGGTAACAGTGTAAATAGTGTATAAGATTGTGAGCTGCTGCGCTACACGGCAACGTCCATGAGGCGCTACGCCACATAATTGTTCCTGATTATTCAGGGGATTATTCACGGCCTATCTCAGCCTGCTCGTAGGTAAAATTAGTGTAAGTGTGTTCATACCACATATATCTGGGCGACACGCTGTTATCACCTTTTAGACACAGGTGCGTTTTTTTACTAAATAGTAGTTTTGGTTAAACTGGTGTTGGATTTGATTTACTCGTTCGTGACTTCGCTGTATCCTGGGGAGCCCCCCGGTACACCGCGAAGTGAATATATATATATATATAGATAGATATATATCAGTCCTGCTGGGCTTTAATGTCCCTTCCTAGTTAGGGCCGTGGACTCCATTGACTTTTAGTATTTGACAATGTAAAATGTCTTTGTAAATCTTCAGTCTATGAGTAGTCAGCGTGGGGGTCGGCTTCAGAGTTGTGTATCACACTTCTACCCTGAACACCGGAGCCGAGCTTTCCCCCATTAATAAATGATAGATTCTCGGGCTCCGAAGGAAATTGTTGCCGCTAAACCTCAGTTCTGTTCTCTGAATTCTCCCCCTTGTGGATCTGAACCCAAAAAATCCCATCGCTCAATGACTTGTTAGTTTGATAAACTGTCATAAGTGAAGAGCTACAACAGGCGGCACTAAGGCGGCAGCGTTTATGGGGCTCCGGGGAGATCTGCAAACACAAGACGTCTCGAGGAGCTGAAACGCAGCCAGCAACGTGCAGGTAGACGTGTGACTGTGGAGCAATGGAGCCCGGGGTTCCCTGCAGGTTTCTATTAGTCTCAGTGATGCCGGGGTTTGTAGAGTGGGTGAGCTTTGTAGGTAATCCATTGTCATTGCGCGCTCTCTTAGTCGGCCCCATTTACATCTTCTCTGGAAAAGCAGGTGACGCTCAGAGACTGATCTATAATTCACAAGCAGGAGCACAAACACGCTGTATATGAATGTGAAAACTGAACTTCAAAGCCACCCGGCATGTTTCAACAAGGAGTGACAAGGTGCGCGGCTCACCACCGCCCCGCCGCTTCCCCCAGACAGAAGGCAAGCACTTGTCATATTAAGCAAGCAATTTACCCAAATCACATCATGAATGGGATAGATAGATAGATAGAAAGGAACGAGAGAAAAGACCAGAGGGATTAATCCCAGTTTGGCAAAGTATGTAGACAGTTATGGCCCTAGGGATAATTATCACTCCGTGTACAACTATGTTAGATAGTCTAACACCAACATCATCGGCCGCCGACCACGCCTGGCTATGTGTAATAAAGACAACAATCAGCGGCGATGGTGCCAAATGGTCTGACACCAAAATCATTGGCCGCCGACCACGCCTGGCTATGTGTAATAGAGACAACAATCAGCATCGATGGGGCCAAATGGTCTGACACCAAAATCATCGGCCGCCGACCACGCCTGCCTATGTGTAATAGAGACAACAATCAGCATCGATGGGGCCAAATGGTCTGACACCAAAATCATCGGCCGCCGACCACGCCTGCCTACGTGTAATAGAGACAACAATCAGCGGCGATGGGGCCAAATGGTCTGACACCAAAATCATCGGCCACTGAGCGCACCTGCCTACGTGTAATAGAGACAACAATCAGCATCGATGGGGCCAAATGGTCTGACACCAAAATCATCGGCCACTGAGCGCACCTGCCTACGTGTAATAGAGACAACAATCAGCATCGATGGGGCCAAATGGTCTGACACCAAAATCATCGGCCGCCGACCACGCCTGCCTACGTGTAATAGAGACAACAATCAGCATCGATGGGGCCAAATGGTCTGACACCAAAATTATCGGCCGCTGACCACGCCTGCCTACGTGTAATAGAGACAACAATCAGCGGCGATGGGGCCAAATGGTCTGACACCAAAATCATCGGCCGCCGACCACGCCTGCCTACGTGTAATAGAGACAACAATCAGCGGCGATGGGGCCAAATGGTCTGACACCAAAATCATCGGCCGCCGACCACGCCTGCCTATGTGTAATAGAGACAACAATCAGCATCGATGGGGCCAAATGGTCTGACACCAAAATCATCGGCCGCCGACCACGCCTGCCTACGCGTAATAGAGACAACAATCAGCGGCGATGGGGCCAAATGGTCTGACACCAAAATCATCGGCCGCCGACCACGCCTGCCTACATGTAATAGAGACAACAATCAACGGCGATGGGGCCAAATGGTCTGACACCAAAATCATCGGCCACTGAGCGCACCTGGCTACGTGTAATAGAGACAACAATCAGCGTTGATGGGGCCAAATGGTCTGACACCAACATCATCGGCCACTGAGCGCATCTGGCTCTGTGTAATAGCTACGTGTAATAGCGACCAATGGCTAATGATTGGATAAACTGAATATACATCATCCTTTCCATGCTCCGGGTCTTCTGCCATCTGCCATCACTCCCGGCTCTGTGGCTGCAGCTTCAGAGCGGCCTGTTTTTGCTAATAGGCTACTCAGCCAATCATTGGCCGGGACTCTCCTGACCAGTGATTGGCTGAGCGGTGGGTCAGCCCACAGACCTGCCCTGAAGCTGCAGCCGCGGCTCTATCAGATCGGCGCTCGTTCACACTATTGATCGGGCTCCCTGCTCTTGTACATTCTGTGACATGCTGCACCAAATAATGGAAGCAAATCAGCGCAGTCATCTCGCCGGACACCACATCTGTATAGGGAAGCAATATAACAATATGTCGCCATTGATGCCGCATTGGAGGAATGTTACGGCATTCAGATTTTCTTGAATAAATAACAGAACATGATAAATCAGAGCTGAATCCTGAGAGTCGCTGCTCCATATACCTGGAACGTTGCTGTTAGTGGATGAGATTAAGCAGCTTCTTTCTACTGATGTGTTTGGACGTTCTTCTTGGGTAGATACTACAACCATTGCCAATCGTCTGGATTGCCTACACTTCTAGGATGTCATCGGCTATTCATAGGAAATGCAGAAGTCCCACATATGACTCAGAAGAAGCTTTAATAGCTGAACGTTCTCTTCCATGTAACGTCCCTCACACACAAGGCCTTTATTGTATTCATGTTTATTCGGGTGAAGAGGAGGGAAAATCTATTTCTATAACAAACTCCAACACTGATCTAATAAATAGTCAATGATTCTCCGGGTAAAAGTATCATCGAGGTTACTGAACTCTGCACTGAAAGTATGGCCCCAGCAAAAGAGCCTGAACACGTATCAATGGGAAGGAATATACACGTCCTGCAAGATGGAAATCCAACCCAGAGTGCGACACAAGATGATGGTTGTTTCCAGTCAGCTGTGTGTAAAATGTGGTAAATGTGATCTACTATAGGGATCTCTTCTCTCCATCAGTATCACAACCATCAGGGATTATACAGAGTATTCGTCTTGCCCTGGCATCAGCTTTCATTACCTGCTGTGTGAATCGGCAATTCAGTGATTTGTGGCCCTATGAGTCCTTGTTTGCTGTAAGTCACTGTGAGTTCAGACCATCCCTAGTGAAGACCCATCAAGCTACTGTATATGTACAATCTAGTACTGTACTCCTTCCCTATGGCGCCTGCAATGTATATTATGGCCACTAGAGGTCACCAGTGTACAGCGATATTAGTTACATCTCTTGCTGCTTCTATCTAATAGACCATCGACATCAGGTAATCGGGGGCAGCTACCACATCTTTTGTGGGGATCCACCAGTGATCGGATGTCCCCTGTAAGATCATGTTACCCCCAATATAATAAGTGATGCCTGCATTTACACATCTGTTTTCCTCCTAGCCCTGATTCTTTGCAGCTTATATAGAAGGAATTCCTGCCGCGTCTGGTGAGTATGGCTCCTCGTCCAGCTCTCCCGTCATCACTTGCAGCAAATATAGAAGCAATTCCTGCCGCGTCTGGTAAGTATGGCTCCTCATCCAGCTCTCCCGTCATCACTTGCAGCATATATAAAAGGAATTCCTTCCGCATCTGGTGAGTATGGCTCCTCGTCCAGCTCTCCCGTCATCACTTGCAGCATATATAGAAGGAATTCCTGCCGTGTCTGGTAAGTATGGCCCATCGTCCAGCTCTCCCGTCATCACTTGCAGCATATATAGAAGGAATTCCTGCCGTGTCTGGTAAGTATGGCCCCTCGTCCAGCTCTCCCGTCATCACTTGCAGCATATATAGAAGGAATTCCTGCCGCGTCTGGTAAGTATGGCTCCTCGTCCAGCTCTCCCGTCATCACTTGCAGCATATATAAAAGGAATTCCTGCCACGTCTGGTAAGTATGGCTCCTCGTCCAGCTCTCTCGTCATCACTTGCAGTGTTCATATCTGACACAAGTCCTCGTCCTCTGATTCCAGTTTTGCAGGTGTATACATGACTGTAATGGATATCCGCATCTATTGCAGTCACTACCTTCCACATCTGCTCGTATATTACAGCCCCAATCCAAAGTCGCAGCCGGCGGTCAGAGCCAAGTGAGTGACATCAGCGCGGTGATTTATGTCGCCGGTGTCGGGAGTTATGATTAATTCCAGTTTTATGATGCCGATAACGTCTCGGTTATTAGCACTTAGCGCACATTACAACTTGTTTTACACTCTTCCATTAACCTCTCACCCTACGCGGAGATCCTGTTCCTGGCTGCACTGATGGATGCTCGCCACGCAGTGTACCCCCAGTCCATCAATCCATGGAACAAACGTGCGACCGAGTCACCAGCAGCACTACAGGGAATAGTATCAGCCCCCAAAGCTCCGACTATATAGATAAGACCGGAAACAATCTGCAGCTATCAGGCCAGGACGCTTGCCGACCACCCACTTTGTTCTCTCCTTCTAGGTGGATACGTTTCCAACCAGGGCAGAACTGCATAGAATAATGTATGTATGTAATGGGATAAGGTTACATATATACTGCCCTATGTGACAGGTCCATCATGGTCCTAGCTGACAGATCTGCGCCGGACACCATAGCGCTTCATGTGCGGATGATTAGATTGTAAGAAAATCAGGTGAGTAAATCTGCGCCTTTTCTTTGGATATTTTCCAGAATTCATTGCGAACGGCGGCCCTGGCCCACCAAGGTCTCATTCCGAATCCCACAGTACAGGCCCAGAACCTGGTATCTTTTGTATACAGGCCCAGAACCTGGTATCTTCTGTATACAGGCCCAGAACCTGGTATCTTCTGTATACAGGCCCAGAACCTGGTATCTTCTGTATACAGGCCCAGAACCTGGTGTCTTTTTTTATACAGGCCCAGAACCTGGTGTCTTTTTTTATACAGGCCCAGAACCTGGTGTCTTTTGTATACAGGCCCAGAACCTGGTATCTTCTGTATACAGGCCCAGAACCTGGTATCTTCTGTATACAGGCCCAGAACCTGGTATCTTCTGTATACAGGCCCAGAACCTGGTGTCTTTTGTATACAAGCCCAGAACCTGGTATCTTCTGTATACAGGCCCAGAACCTGGTGTCTTTTGTATACAGGGCCGCTTCTGGCATGGGACGGCATAATTTTCCCGCTGCTGTCAAGTTTAACATTACAAAAATGACAGCAGCCTGGACCCCGCTCACTCCCTGGGCAGCCGCTCATCTATCCCCATGTACCACCAGCCACGCTCACTGCTGTCCCCACGTACCGGGCTTAGTAAGATGGTGAATAATACACAGAACATGTGGGAGTCCAGCCGCTGCCTGGCTATCTTCAGAAGTCCCATACCATGTAAAGCATCTATACTTCTACTCCAGTCACCCTGCGGGCATACCCCCCCCCCCATTCTCATGATTAGCGGTGGTCCTAGCAGATGGACCCACACCATTCAGATACCCATCTACTATCCCAGGAGGGCACAACTTGTGGTCTTTCAGCTGTTGCAAAACTAAAATCACACCTGGTTAGGTAAAGGGTGTCCAGGCATGCTGGGAGTTGTAGTTCAGCAACAGCTAGAGGGTCTCAGGTTATGCTCCCTTGACCTATCCAGTGGACAGGTGATAAAAATTTTGTGAAATAACCCCCTTCATACAGCGGACATGATGGCCAGTCCAGTCATATCCCTATCTTCACTACCTAGGATTCCTGTAACTTTATGCCTGGTTTAGCTCTGACCTGTAAGACCCCCAGTGATCCTGAGAATGGAGGGGCCATAGTGAGGATATAGCGCTGTATCACCTGACCAAAGCGTCTTCTTTTAAAGGGAAAGACATATCTTACCTGCTGACATGTCCCTATAGGGCACCGGGTGCTAAGGATGATGGTAGGTTTCTGCCGGCCAGGGGCATATCAATGCAATTGGGGTGCTCTACTCGGCCGGTGATGTTATTTGTCGTGACGCCAGCACTGTAGTAGTGCACAGTTGTGATGTTGGTACCTGTCTTGTATATAGTTGGTATATGTCCCCAAAATGTCGGTCGCCTTCGGGTTGTTGCGGGTCCCTTGGGCTCTTGTCACAGCAACATGGAGTGGTAACTGACCCACCCGGAATGTCGGTACCACCACCCACAGAAGGGGGAAAATAACCCAAGGTGTGTATAGGTGTAAACAGAGATAGACAGAAAAAGCAGAGTCCTGTACGTTTTGTATAAAAATATAACAATTTACTGGAGAACTTGACAAATACACAGTACACACTGTGCAATCTTGACACAGACTCAAGTGCTGACTTAGTGCTTTAGAAGTAAGTGCTTGGAAAGAGTAGAAGCTTTGGTAGAAGTAGTAGTAGTGCTTCGTAGAGGTAGAGAGGAGAGGAGTTTGCCAGAGGAGCCCTTGCCCAGTGTAGATCCTGTAATCTGCTGGAACTATATTGTAGATAGATAAGTAAAACAGATCACTGACCTACCAAACGATAACACTGCCGGCTGCCTGTTAAAGGCCTAATGCAGTGAAATCCTAGGTGCATTTCTCCCTGGGAAACATGAATATGCAAAAGAAGAGCCCGTGGAGCCTCATTTAAGAGTCTAGAAACACAGGACTAGCCAGATATCCCTCCAGGAAGCACCCAGCCGGGGGGTGGCTCCTGTCGGGAAACCACCAAAACCACCATATTAAGTGGCCGTATAAGTCAATGTAATGACAAGGGAAAGCCCTTGTATCCATCCACAGACAGCTGTTTCGGGGTGTTGCCCCTCATCAGTGTGGAGCAGGATAGATAGATAAGTAGTGACGTGATCCTCATACTCACGTTTAGACCTATGACTGACCAGACTGTGAGAATAAGGGCCTTGTGTGAGCTCCTTCAGCTGGGGATTTTAAAGACGTACTTCCTGCTTCTTGCAGTGTTCCTCAGCATGGTGTTCCTGGCGTGGTATAGGGTGTTCCTAGGTGGCTTCTCCCCCTGCAGTAGTGTGGTGGTTGCTATGAGCGGTGATGGTAATGTTGTGACGCCAGTGCTAGTCCAGCACACAGTTGTGGTGTTAGTACCTGCTTTAGTATGGCCGGTCTGTAGTGTTCCCCAAATGGTCAGTGACCTGCCGGGTTGTGATGGGTCCCTGTCATGGTATTCCTGAGTGGCAATTACCTGGACTATCAGTAGCACCACCCACAGAAATGGGAAAAATAACCCAAGGTGTGCGGCTAGTGTGTATAGGTGCTGGTGCCACAGAATGGATGACCCAGTGAACGGACTGTACAGCTTAACTGTACAGTCTCTTGATAGTACAAAACACTTTTGCAGCAAATAGATAGATCTTTACACAGACTTTAGTGCTTGAACTCGTTTGTGCTGAGGAGATAATCAAAGGAGTAGAGTAGGGGTATTTGTAGTGGGGCTTGAAGAGTTTAAAGTAGAGTAGAGCAGAGAAGAGGAGTTTGTCAAGGGGTCCCAACCCAATGTAGTAATGTGCTGTGCCGGAACTTAAGAGAATACTTGAGAATGATACGTTTAATTGTACCCGTGTATAGACTATAGTCTGACCACCTTCTGCCAGTTGCGTAGCTACCATAGAGGAAGGGTAGGTAGGCAGTTGCTATGGGGCCCCATGCAGGAGGGGGCCTGGGGGAGAAGATAAGAGCGTCCTGTGTCCTTCTGCTTAACCCCTTATGTACTGCAGTGTGTAAGTGACCCAATGTTTACTTACATGCTGTAACACAAAAAAAGGATGACAGAAGACAAAGAGATCTCTGCTTCACTGCACTGATAACCCCTGACCTCTGTTCTCCGCCGCCTGCTGCAATCAAGTAGGAAAATGTGCAGAGCTCTGTGAAGAGGTCAGGGGTTATCAGTGCACCAGCAGTAAAGCAGATATCTCTTTGTCTTCTGAACTTTGAGTCACACACTGCAGAATATAAGGAGTTAAGCAAAAGTAGTCCGCTCCTGCACCTATATATTTAACTGCTCTCTGCTCTGCCAGTCATTCTTGTGAATGCCTCTGGTTACAAGACATTTTATTTTTTTGGCCACATCACCTATATATAATATATATATATATATACAGTGCTTTGTGTTGTGCGTAGGGGGGGCCCTTACAGTTTTTTGCTATGGGGCCCCATGAATCCTAGTTATGTCGCTGCCTTCTGCCCTAAAGTGTCAAGGGACTCGTCCTAATAGGGTGATACAAGCCCCAGACTTGGTTACCTGATTTAAGCTAAGGATACGCAGACCCTCTGGTAGCTTTGGTTGTCCTATCCAAGCTAGTTCCTCTTGTGTATCAGGATACTGCCCTGCACTTTTTAGACTGGTTCACGACGTGGGCTAAGATGTTCCCAGACTCTTCTCCCTCTGTAGTGTTTAGCACTGCATAGTTGATATAGTAGGAATACTGAAAGAGCGGAGTGTGTCTAGTTGCATCTGTATACACGTGTCTTAGACTCAACTAATTTGGCCTGAACAAGGGTTCTGACAGAGTAACTTCCTACAGGGGTTAAATAAGGTACCCTTTGAGTGGTTAAAAAGGAATGTGTGCAAGAGAAAGAAGAAGAGTGATAGGCTAGACGTAAAGAGCATCTCCTATAGACCAGCAAAAACACATGGTACAGACAAAACAGTTACCCTTTATTAACTTCAGCTGTGCAGTACATAAGAGCATATATACAAAATACTGACATCTAGTGGTGAAACCTTAAAGTGTGCTACATCACCACTTAACCTGGAGTAAGAAGCTTTTGCGACAGGTGTACAGGAGAAAAGAGCACCTGGTGTGGGAACCACAGCAGTTTAGCACTGCATAGTAGAAATAGTGGTTGCTTGTATAGAAGAAGGCTTTAGTTGCATCTGTCCTTGGTCCCTGTCAGGGGTCCTGGTAAAAGCCAGGCTCTGGCTTAACTTTAGCAGGAACTTGATTTGCTGTGTCCTCTCTCACTAGAAACGAACTAAAGACTGCCTACTCACTTCCTCCACCAGTTTAACCTCTCCTACAGGGGTACTATCCAAACCCTCCTGTGAGGGGTAGGGCTGAGTGTGGGTAAGAGAGAGGAAGAAGAGGCAGGATAGACAAGAAACAGCACCTCCTAGTGGTCAGCACATAACACATAGTGCCGAAACACTTAATCCATGACCTTCAGCCGTGCAGGAGAAATAATACATAAATACACAGTAACGAGACCTAGTGGGGGAATTACAGAATTCACCCACCATTTAACCTGAGTGCGAACTTTAGGACAGGTGCACAAGAGAAACACCAGTGGTGGGACACCTCACCGTGGTGATGGTAGCCCCACCTCCAGTGCACCAAATCGCCTCATCTTACCCTCATCCTCAGCGTCCTGCACCCTATAGGGACATGTCAGCAGGATAAATGCCTCTCTGGGCTATCCTCCTTATAGGCCACCAGTATAGTATACTGCAGGGTTCTGACCCAGGAACCCTTGACAATCGTCAGACTGAAGGGGGCGCAGTGTTGGGCTAGGTACTATACACTTATAAAGTGATACGTGGCCCCAGGATGTTGTATAAGAAAGCATTGCCAATAGAGAAGAGTAAGGCTTGGCTATACAGAAGCCATTCAGCTGCTCCTGAGCCTCCAGCTGTGTAGTATGAATGATGCTGACCCGCACCTTGAAGGGCAGCCTCGCCCGCACTCTCTCTTCCTTCTCTCTGTCGGTGATGTCTGGGATCTCTATTCCGGTCACATACGTATAAGTGGGGATAGAAATGCTGAGCGCTTCTCTTGGTGTTGCATTAATTGGCGATTTCCTGGCAGCTAATTTACCATCACTTGTTGGCTGCTTGGAAATGCCCCGTGTGCCTGGATTTATGGCTGCAGTCAGATGGTCTGTAGCAGCACATTATACACAGGGTTAGGGCCGGTTCCCAGTAATGCTTAAATAAATCCCCACATATTACACTTATCTCCCAGAGATCCCTCCGGAGTCACTGAGCTCTGAGCATCACTGTGATTCAGAGGGGACAGCCGCAACCTGATCCCCATTCATGTTCCCAAAGCTCAGAAACTCATGTCCATATATTCCTCTTATCCTGAGTTACATCCTGTATAAGGGCCGAGCACGTCACCGCCCGTGACATACATAGACTCCATTCTATGGTCAGACACATTCTGCCATCCGCCCGAAGAATTGACTTGTTAATTCTTTGGGCGGACGGTGGAATCTGCTTGACGATAGTGTGCCCCTAACCACCTGCCCCTAACCTCCCAGTATTACAAAAATAGAACAGCTTTACTGTACAGTCTCTTTACTTGTACAGCAATACAATACACTTTGGTAATATAGATAAAGCTTTTCATAGACTTTAGTGTTTCACTTGGTTGTGCTTGAGGAGGTGCATTGAAGGAGGTAGTTGTAGCGGTGCTTGAAGAGTTAAAAGTAGAGTTTGTTGAGGGAGTCCTAACCCAATGTAGCAATTTACTCTGCCAGAACTTGAGAAAATTCTTGTAGAGTGAGATATTACTTGTACCCGTGTATAGACTATTGTCTAACCACCTTCTGTCCTACAGTGTCGAGTCACCCGTCCTAATAGGGTGATACAAGCCCCAGCCGTGGTTATCTGGGTGAAGTTAAGCTCTCGGGGGTGTCCCAGTTACTTGCACTGCAAGATAGAATACGTAAACCTTCCTTGGTAGCTTTGTCCTATCCAGGCTAGTTCCTCTTGTGTCTTAGGATACTGCCCTTCACTTTTTAGATTGTTTCACAGCGTGGGCTAGTGTGGTGTCCTATCATGGGTGTTACTGTTATATACACCCTTTGTAAAAGTCTGTACTAGAGATGAGCTAACCGGGTTCGGGTTCGAGTTGATCCAAACCCGAACGATCGGCATTTGATTAGCGGGGCTGCTGACCTTGGATAAAGCTCTAAGGTTGTCTGGAAAACATGGATACAGCCAATGACTATATCCATGATTTCCACATAGCCTTAGGGCTTTATTCAAGTTCAGCAGCCACCACTAATCACATGCTGAACGTTCGGGTTTGGATCGATTCGAGCATGCTCCAGGTTCGCTCATCTCTAGTCTGTTCCCTTTTATACTTGTGTGGTAATGAAAGTAGTACTAAAGTTTCGCCACTAGATGTCACTCTATTAGATATATGTATTTGGAAGTGTATAAAGGGTTATTGTTTCTTTGTATGTCACACGAATCTGCAGAACAATAGGAATCTGTTCTTCTCTCCTATCAGCTCTCTCTTTACTCTTTCTATTGCAATCTTGACTCACTCACAGTGCATGTTAGATGCCCTGGAGGAAAGAAGTCACATGGGTGGAGAAAGTGTGTGTGTCTTTCGTGTTGGACATTGTAGAGGAAGGACACAAGCTAGACAGATCTCTACAGTGGTCCTATCTGGGCCCTGGCCCTCTGCCAGGTCCCCTACTTAGGTCAGTCTTAGCTGGGTAGGAAGCAAGACACAACTCACAGTTTCTTTTCAGTAAGGCTACACAGCACTTTGCAGTGTTAAACCCCTTCTAAGAGAGACAATCTCAACCCACACCATGGACTAGGAGAGTCACAGAGCAGGACAGTATCCACAGACAGCAGTAAGCTAGGAACTGATCTGGATAGAGCAAAGTCGTAGTAAGCCTAGGAACTCAGCAGGAAATCCTCAGCATTCCGCTCATCTTTGTGTCACCCTCTAGGACGGGTCCCCCAAATCTAGTGGGCATTAGGTGGTGTGAAGACTAACAAAAAGGTCAATACACGGGCACAAGTATTCTTTTTCTTCTAAGTATTCTTCTACCTCATCCTCCAACATCCCGGCAGAGCACAGTACTACTTGGGCTGAGACTCTCACGACATCCTCCTCTCTGCTACTCTGCTTCTTTGTATCACTCAGTACACTACTCAGTCGCCACGACTGTATCCTACACTGCATTCCTACTACAGATTTGGTTGCTGTATTGTCAAGTATTTGTCTGGAACTATAGTCGTGTGTTACCAAGTGCTTTATCGAGATAAACCTCATAATCGAGTAACCTTACCTTAAGCACATATCTTCTTAGTAAAACAAGCTTATTTAAATGAAAGAGACTCTGGGATCTTTCGCTTTCCACCGAAACAGTATACACCACATAACCTTGGGACACTTCCCCTTTCTGTGGGTGCGGGTTCCAATAGTCCGGGAGGGTCACTACACCACTCTGACCATCCGTTATGACACTGACCCAAGGGCCCCCGTAGAAACCCGGCATGACACTGACCACAGGGGAAAAAGGTACAACCGACCTTGTAAAATAAAAGCAGACGTGCCATCACACCTGTGTGCCTTCCCGGCACTGGCGTCACAAAGTAACACTCCAAGGCCCGGCTGTATCTCGGCCAACCACCTTCAGAGTGGAGTCACACTTAACCATCTAGCAAGTGACCGGCCGCTCCTCCGATGTAACATCACCACCGGGGGCTCACACTACACTGTACTAACTTCCTCATAGAGCTAACTAACGCCTCCTACTGGGTTGTGTGTCTAGGACAAGCATAGGTAGAAGTAGAGAAAGAACCTCCTATAGGTCAGCACTGAACACATGGTACAACAATAACATTAAACCATTCCTAACTTCAGCTGCACAATCAAGAACAGAGGTGTATAAGGGACACTGACACCTAGTGGTGAAACTACAGAATACTACCTTCATCTTCACTTAACCTGGAGTGAAAACTTTGCAACAGGTGCCTAGGGCACTTAACAGTGGGACACCACAGTAGCATAGACCGGAAGATACCCATGTGGTATGCGAAGATCCTTCAGTCGCCCTCCTGTCTCCTAGAAGTAAGGCTGAAACCCTCCCCTACAGGAGAATACTCACAGGGGAGCCCTCTCTTTCCAGAGGTTTGCAATGTTGGTCTTAAAGGGGTACTCCAGCCCCGGGGTATTTTTGAGCTATGGCCGATGAGGGGGTGGTTATAGACTGCGGCGGTAACTTACCTACCCGGTTCCAGTTCCGGGTCCCGGATTGCGCCGCCCCGTACACCCGTCCCGCGGCCGCTTCCTAGTGTGAGCTACAGCATGAGTTGTGATGTCTCAGTCATTCAGGGGCCAAGGTGGGACTCCGCTACGGCCGCTGAATGGCTGAGACGTCATATCTCATGCCGCAGCTCACACCAGGATGCGGTTGCGGGATGGGTGTACGGGGCGGCGCGATCCGGGACCCGGAACTGGAACCAGGAAGGTAAGTGACGGCCGCCTTCTATAACCACCCCCTCCCCGGCCATAGTTCCAAAATACCCTGGGGCCGGAATACCCCTTTAAGAAAGGTATTCACCAGGAATACCACGGGGTTGACCATACACAACCCCCCTTTGTCTTCTCATATGGTAAGTAACCTCCCTCTTGACTTGGTTCAGTCTATTCCCCCTAGACAGTGGGAAGAATGTAGTGACCTGCTACGGGTTCCTAAGTTCTCTCACCCGAGTAAGGTAACTCTCTCAGGCTCACACAAATGGGATGAGGTGTCCGCTGTAACTAGCATTTTTCCCACTAGGTGTCACTACTGTGTTTCTGTTTAACCTGTTCTATGCACAGCTAAAGTCTTTTGGGGGATAACTGTTATGTATTATGTGTTGCCTTTTTGACCACTCACAGGTGCAGGTGTTTTCCCTCCTTTTTCTAGTCTATCTCTTTTCGCTCTCTTATCTACCCACACACAGGCCCACCAATCACAGATAGGGTTAGATAAACCCTGCTAGTGCCTGACTTTGGCCAGGTCCTATGACAGGGACACAGCTAGCAAGGTGAAGTTTCTTCTTGATGGGCACTAGAACCGCTATGCAGTGGTAAGCTTTTCACAAGGGGAGAGAAGCCTAACAGGGATAACCTTGCCCACACCGTGAACCTCTTTAAAAAGTGCAGGGCAGTTACCTTCAGAGTAATAGGAACTAACCCCAGTGGAACAAAGGTACTAAGGAAAAGTCTACGTATTTCACTGTGCAACGCAGGACAACTGGGAAGGCTCGGGAGTCTGCTCAACCCAAATAACAAGGCCTGGAGCTCGTATTACCCACCTAGGACACAACTAGGGGACATAAGGCAGTCAAGACTAGAAGTCATCCATGAGTATGAGTATTCTCTATTCTAGTCTTCTACACACCTCTACCGTTCCGGCAGAGTACATTTCTACATTGGGCAGGGCCCCTCTGGCAACCCCTCTCCTCTATCCTCTCTACGGAAAAGCACCTTCTTACTACAAGCACCTGATCTTTACCTCAACTACTAGCACCGGAGTTATTACAAGACTGTAACAACTGTATTGCACTGGACTTTATTGTTGCCACCAGTTTCCTATGTATTGCACTATGGTTATTCTAAGTAAAGTGCTCCATCTCTCTGAAGTACTGGACCCTGGTTTGTCTCTTCCACACCCGCACACATATCTGTACACTTAGGTTTGTTTTGGGACTGGTGAGGTGCCAAACTGTTTAGGGTGGGTCCTATACCACTCCAGGCTACCGTGACAAGTGCCCAAGTGACCCGATACCCCACCACCGTACCAGCTGACCCAGCAGGAGTGTATTCCAAAACCTACACTCCCCGGGCAAGAACACACTGTAGACCTGAGTCCAGAGCTGTTCTGGCAAAATGCAAACACTGCCCAGATATATCAGCAAAGAGAGCAGGAAGGTTTTCATCAGGTTAACCCTTTCCCTGAGGGTCAAAGACCAACCCTTCCACTGATCCACCTTCTGAGCGGTGATCTTAAGCCTGCCGTCACAGTTTTGTTTGGGGTAATCCCCTTGGCCAAATTCAATGCCGAGAATTTTGCAGACTTCTGGGGCTCTGGAAGATGAAATTATTCCTTTATAAAATTCCTTTTCCGTTCCCCTGTCCTCATCTTGGTCTTCCCTGTAGACTCTCACAAACAGTGGCAGCTCCTGGTGGTGTTGTATCCTACAGCTGAGCTCTGGGACCGGGATGGTTAGGAGGACGTCAGGGCTGTGTGTGTGGGTCACTACCGCTATATGGTCACTGTGTGGGGGAATATTGCTCTGTGTATATTGGCTCTTGTTAGTTACAGGTATGGTGGTATTAGCAGCCTAAAGACTACTATATACCAGCTATACTTACTGTATCCAGGTCCAGTCTCCTGAAGGCAGCTATATACCAGCTATACTTACTGTATCCAGGTCCAGTCTGCTGAAGGCAGCTATATAACTGCTATACTTACTGTATCCAGGTCCAGTCTCCTGAAGGCGGCTATATAACAGCTATACTTACTGTATCCAGGTCCAGTCTCCTGAAGGCAGCTATATACCAGCTATACTTACTGTATCCAGGTCCAGTCTGCTGAAGGCAGCTATATAACTGCTATACTTACTGTATCCAGGTCCAGTCTCCTGAAGGCAGCTATATAACAGCTATACTTACTGTATCCAGTTCCAGTCTCCTGAAGGCAGCTATATAACAGCTATACTTACTGTATCCAGGTCCAGTCTCCTGAAGGCTGCTATATAACTGCTATACTTACTGTATCCAGGTCCAGTCTCCTGAAGGCGGCTATATAACAGCTATACTAACTGTATCCAGGTCCAGTCTCCTGAAGGCAGGTATATAACAGCTACACTTACTGTATCCAGGTCCAGTCTCCTGCTATATACCAGCTATACTTACTGTATCCAGGTCCAGTCTCCTGAAGGCGGCTATATAACAGCTATACTTACTGTATCCAGGTCCAGTCCCCTGAAGGCAGCTATATATCAGCTATACTTACTGTATACAGGTCCAGTCTGCTGAAGGCAGCTATATAACAGCTATACTTACTGTATCCAGGTCCAGTCTCCTGAACAGGGGCGTAGCTAGGATTCATGGGGCCCCATAGCAAAAAACTGTATGGGGCCCCATAAATCCTGTACGCCCCCCCCCCCCCCAACACAGACATTGACGCACATATACACACACAGAGGCATAGCAGTCGCCTTCCCTGCCTTCACTGTAGCTACGCCACTGCCCCTAAAGGCAGCTATATAACAGCTATACTTACTGTATCCAGGTCCAGTCTCCTAAAGGCAGCTATATAACAGCTATACTTACTATATCCAGGTCCAGTCTCCTGAAGGCTGCTATATAACAGCTATACTTACTGTATCCAGGTCCAGTCTCCTGCTATATAACAGCTATACTTACTGTATCCAGGTCCAGTCTCCTGAAGGCAGCTATATAACAGCTATACTTACTATATCCAGGTCCAGTCTCCTGAAGGCTGCTATATAACAGCTATACTTACTGTATCCAGGTCCAGTCCCCTAAAGTCAGCTATATAACAGCTATACTTACTGTATCCAGGTCCAGTCTCCTAAAGGCAGCTATAGAACAGCTATACTTACTGTATCCAGGTCCAGTCTCCTGAAGGCAGCTATATAATAGCTATACTTACTGTATCCAGGTCCAGTCTCCTGAAGGCTGCTATATAACAGCTATACTTACTGTATCCAGGTCCAGTCTCCTGAAGGCAGCTATATAACAGCTATACTTACTGTATCCAGGTCCAGTCTCCTGAAGGCTGCTATATAACAGCTATACTTACTGTATCCAGGTCCAGTCTCCTAAAGGCAGCTATATAACAGCTATACTTACTGTATCCAGGTCCAGTCTCCTGAAGGCAGCTATATAATAGCTATACTTACTGTATCCAGGTCCAGTCTCCTGAAGGCGGCTATATAACAGCTATACTTACTGTATCCAGGTCCAGTCTCCTGAAGGCTGCTATATAACAACTATACTTACTGTATCCAGGTCCAGTGTCCTGAAGGCTACTATATACCAGCTATACTTACTGTATCCAGGTCCAGTCTCCTGAAGGCAGCTATATACCAGCTATACTTACTGTATCCAGGTCCAGTCTCCCGAAGGCAGCTATATACCAGTTATACTTACTGTATCCAGGTCCAGTCTCCTGAAGGCAGCTATATAACAGCTATACTTACTGTATCCAGGTCCAGTCTCCTGAAGGCTGCTATATAACAGCTATTCTTACTGTATCCAGGTCCAGTCTCCTGAAGGCTGCTATATACCAGCTATACTTACTGTCCCCAGGTACAGTCTCCTGAAGGCAGCTATATAACAGCTATACTTACTGTATCCAGGTCCAGTCTCCTGAAGGCTGCTATATACCAGCTATACTTACTGTCCCCAGGTACAGTCTCCTGAAGGCTGCTATATAACAGCTATACTTACTGTATCCAGGTCTAGTCTCCTGACTGCTATATACCAGCTATACTTACTGTATCCAGGTCTAGTCTCCTGAAGGCTGCTATATAACAGCTATTCTTACTGTATCCAGGTCCAGTCTCCTGAAGGCAGCTATATAACAGCTATACTTACTGTATCCAGGTCCAGTCTCCTGAAGTCAGCTATATAACTGCTATACTTACTGTATCCAGGTCCAGTCTCCTGAAGGCTGCTATATATCAGCTATACTTACTGTATCCAGGTCCAGTCTCCTGAAGGAAGCTATATAACAGCTATACTTACTGTATCCCGGTCCAGTCTGCTGAAGGCTGCTATATAACAGCTATACTTACTGTATCCAGGTCCAGTCTCCTGAAGGCAGCTATATACCAGCTATACTTACTGTATTCAGGTCCAGTCTCCTGAAGGCTGCTATATACCAGCTATACTTACTGTATCCTGGTCCAGTCTTCTGAAGGCAGCTATATAACAGCTATACTTACTGTATCCAGGTCCAGTCTCCTGAAGGCAGCTATATAACAGCTATACTTACTGTATCCAGGTCCAGTCTCCTGAAGGCAGCTATATAACAGCTATACTTACTGTATCCAGGTCCAGTCTCCTGAAGGCAGCTATATAACAGCTATACTTACTGTATCCAGGTCCAGTCTCCTGAAGGCAGCTATATAACAGCTATACTTACTGTATCCAGGTCCAGTCTCCTGAAGGCAGCTATATAACAGCTATACTTACTGTATCCAGGTCCAGTCTCCTGAATGCAGCTATATACCAGCTATACTTACTGTATCCAGGTCCAGTCTTCTGAAGGCTGCTATATAACAGCTATACTTACTGTATCTAGGTCCAGTCTCCTTATGGCAGCTGTATAACAGCTATACTTACTGTATCCAGGTCCAGTCTCCTTATGACAGCTATATAACAACTATACTTACTGTATCCAGGTGCAGTCTCCTGAAGGCAGCTATATAACAGCTATACTTAGTGTCTCCAGGTCCAGTCTCCTGATGGCAGCTATATAACAGCTATACTTACTGTATACAGGTCCAGTCCCCTGAAGGCAGCTATATAACAGCTATACTTACTGTATACAGGTCCAGTCTCCTCAATGTGTCTGTCAATCACATTACATAACACAGGAAGTGCAATGTTTTCCATGATAACTAAAATAAAATAAAATAAAATAAAAATTGATGAAAATTGCAGACTTGCTTTATATCACATCTACTGTTGATTTGAGTTTTATAAGTTATAATGATAGGGACACTTTAAGGCCATGTTTACACAATGTAAGTTCTGCACTAATCACGGCCGTTGTTGAGGAACTTATGTTGTGCTGCAGGCTGAGGGAATCCCAGCCAGAGTGTATACACATGGTACATATATACATACACACAGTATACACTTCGGCCGGGATCCCTAGCGACACCGTGAGAAACTGACATGTCATTCAATGAATAGCGGCTGCAGAAAACCCTGTGACTTCACACAATGGAGGGTGCGGCTCTGGTCTCACACTCCATAGTGTGTAGTAGGGAGTTCTAATGTGGGCACACACGGGTGGGCCTGCATCAGAACTTAGCGGCGCTAAAGAGTATCCCGACTCTTACAGAGTCTGAACATAGCCTAAGGCAGCAAGAAATGAAACTATGATGTCATGGAAACCACCGCTCTCAGCTTCCTCCATTTTTATCTGTCCGGCTGCTAATATGATAGTAATAGACTTATATGACATAAATGCTACATTGAAAATACGGCTGTATTTATTTACTGTTTTTTTCCAAATATTTGTATTGGATTTAAAAAATTTTCTATATTTAAGCAATGGATAACATCTCCATACTATACAGGTATATAAGCCCAATCCAAACAGTGGATAAAACGACGGACATTGTCTGTGCGGACATCAAAATAACCATCGTGACAACTATGGCCGCACGTTGGACTGCTCATCAGCATACTTTTTTCACTGATTCCTGACGTGTAGCCTGATGTGGGGCTGAAAACGTGATGTGAACATAGCCTAAGTTGTATATTATTGGAGATCGCTCATACAGTGAAACCTTTACAAAAAGGCCATCAAAGCTGCATTGAAAGAAGTGATGTTCTGGGGGATCAGGTCTATTTAAAATAAATTGCCGAAGTAAATGTGACCTGGGTAAGGTTTTGTTTTTTTTTCATTAAGGTTATAAAGTTATAGATGGTTGAATCAGGAGATCTTGTCCGGCTGCACTTCCTCTAATCGCCCACTAGATGGAGTGCTGTCTCCTCAGATGGAATGTTATTTCTTCCCCAAGACAATGAGGAGTCCATCAATCTCACTATAGTGTGGTGTGTTCCTCTTGTTCCAGCATAGCCTCTTATATAAGACGCCAGAGCCATACATACAGTATAATGCGCCTATAACTTACCAACAACCCAGCACTGGATAACACTGGATGTCCTTCATAGATTACATCTGGCCATGTCATGTCATGTGATGTCAGAATGCATGAATATCCTCAATGATAAATGTCTCTAATTCTCCACTAAAATATCTCTATATTGAGACAAATGTCTGTAATACTATTATATACACATCCCCTCCTAGATGGAAATCTTACTAATAAGTCATCACCAGAACGTGTCAAGAACAAAAGTCAATGTAAACCTGCCAATACCGTCACTTTTCAGGTCCTTAACCTGTACAGATGACTTATTGATGTGTATGGTTGTGGGCATGCTCTGTAACCTGTGATGAGGTTATTGTTCAGGGGGTGGAAAGAGAGGATCTGTCCTTATCACCTTGTCTTCTATGGCAGACGGTTATGGGCATGCTCTATGACCTCTCTAGAGGTCAGTGTGGAGAGGTAAGCTGTGGCCATCCCCTATTGTCTTCTATGGCGGAATGTGAAGGGCATGCTCTGCAAGGAGCGGATGATCTGTTTCCATCACCAATTAACTTAGATATACTGTATGTACCCTGTTTCCTGGAAAATAAGACATCCTCCGAAGATAAGGCATAGAATTGTATTCCATGATACCACAGACCGTCCACTATGGGGAGATTGTGAGAGTGCTGAGGAAGTGTACTGCTATACTACAGCCTCCTCCATGATATCACAGACCGTCCACTATGGGGAAATCCTGAGAGTGCTGAGGAAGTGTACTGCTATACTACAGCCTCCTCCATGATATCACAGACCGTCCACTATGGGGAGATTGTGAGAGTGCTGAGGAAGTGTACTGCTATACTACAGCCTCCTCCATGATATCACAGACCGTCCACTATGGGGAGATCCTGAGAGTGCTGAGGAAGTGTACTGCTATACTACAGCCTCCTCCATGATATCACAGACCGTCCACTATGGGGAGATTGTGAGAGTGCTGAGGAAGTGTACTGCTATACTACAGCCTCCTCCATGATATCACAGACCGTCCACTATGGGGAGATCCTGAGAGTGCTGAGGAAGTGTACTGCTATACTACAGCCTCCTCCATGATATCACAGACCGTCCACTACAGGGAGATCCTGAGAGTGCTGAGGAAGTGTACTGCTATACTACAGCCTCCTCCATGATACCACAGACCGTCCACTATGGGGAGATTGTGAGAGTGCTGAGGAAGTGTACTGCTATACTACAGCCTCCTCCATGATACCACAGACCGTCCACTATGGGGAGATCCTGAGAGTGCTGAGGAAGTGTACTGCTATACTACAGCCTCCTCCATGATATCACAGACCGTCCACTACAGGGAGATCCTGAGAGTGCTGAGGAAGTGTACTGCTATACTACAGCCTCCTCCATGATATCACAGACCGTCCACTACAGGGAGATCCTGAGAGTGCTGAGGAAGTGTACTGCTATACTACAGCCTCCTCCATGATATCACAGACCGTCCACTACAGGGAGATCCTGAGAGTGCTGAGGAAGTGTACTGCTATACTACAGCCTCCTCCATGATATCACAGACCGTCCACTATGGGGAGATCCTGAGAGTGCTGAGGAAGTGTACTGCTATACTACAGCCTCCTCCATGATATCACAGACCGTCCACTATGGGGAGATCCTGAGAGTGCTGAGGAAGTGTACTGCTATACTACAGCCTCCTCCATGATATCACAGACCGTCCACTATGGGGAGATCCTGAGAGTGCTGAGGAAGTGTACTGCTATACTACAGCCTCCTCCATGATACCACAGACCGTCCACTATGGTGAGATGTGAGAGTGCTGAGGAAGTGTACTGCTATACTACAGCCTCCTCCATGATATCACAGACCGTCCACTATGGGGTGATCCTGAGAGTGCTGAGGAAGTGTACTGCTATACTACAGCCTCCTCCATGATATCACAGACCGTCCATTACGCGGAGATCCTGAGAGTGCTGAGGAAGTGTACTGCTATACTACAGCCTCCTCCATGATATCACAGACCGTCCACTATGGGGAGATTGTGAGAGTGCTGAGGAAGTGTACTGCTATACTACAGCCTCCTCCATGATATCACAGACCGTCCACTATGGGATGATTGTGAGAGTGCTGAGGAAGTGTACTGCTATACTACAGCCTCCTCCATGATATCACAGACCGTCCACTATGGGATGATTGTGAGAGTGCTGAGGAAGTGTACTGCTATACTACAGCCTCCTCCATGATATCACAGACCGTCCACTATGGGAGATCCTGAGAGTGCTGAGGAAGTGTACTGCTATACTACAGCCTCCTCCATGATATCACAGACCGTCCACTATGGGGAGATCCTGAGAGTGCTGAGGAAGTGTACTGCTATACTACAGCCTCCTCCATGATATCACAGACCGTCCACTATGGGGAGATCCTGAGAGTGCTGAGGAAGTGTACTGCTATACTACAGCCTCCTCCATGATACCACAGACCGTCCACTATGGGGAGATCCTGAGAGTGCTGAGGAAGTGTACTGCTATACTACAGCCTCCTCCATGATACCACAGACCGTCCACTATGGGGTGATCCTGAGAGTGCTGAGGAAGTGTACTGCTATACTACAGCCTCCTCCATGATACCACAGACCGTCCACTATGGGGAGATTGTGAGAGTGCTGAGGAAGTGTACTGCTATACTACAGCCTCCTCCATGATATCACAGACCGTCCACTATGGGGAGATTGTGAGAGTGCTGAGGAAGTGTACTGCTATACTACAGCCTCCTCCATGATATCACAGACCGTCCACTATGGGGAGATCCTGAGAGTGCTGAGGAAGTGTACTGCTATACTACAGCCTCCTCCATGATATCACAGACCGTCCACTATGGGGAGATCCTGAGAGTGCTGATGAAGTGTACTGCTATACTACAGCCTCCTCCATGATATCACAGACCGTCCACTATGGGGAGATCCTGAGAGTGCTGAGGAAGTGTTACTGCTATACTACAGCCTCCTCCATGATATCACAGACCGTCCACTATGGGGAGATCCTGAGAGTGCTGAGGAAGTGTACTGCTATACTACAGCCTCCTCCATGGTATCACAGACCGTCCACTATGGGGAGATCCTGAGAGTGCTGAGGAAGTGTACTGCTATACTACAGCCTCCTCCATGGTATCACAGACCGTCCATTACGCGGAGATCCTGAGAGTGCTGAGGAAGTGTACTGCTATACTACAGCCTCCTCCATGATACCACAGACTGTCCACTATGGGGGAGATCCTGAGAGTGCTGAGGAAGTGTACTGCTATACTACAGCCTCCTCCATGATACCACAGACCGTCCACTATGGGGAGATTGTGAGAGTGCTGAGGAAGTGTACTGCTATACTACAGCCTCCTCCATGATATCACAGACCGTCCACTATGGGGAGATTGTGAGAGTGCTGAGGAAGTGTACTGCTATACTACAGCCTCCTCCATGATATCACAGACCGTCCACTATGGGGAGATCCTGAGAGTGCTGAGGAAGTGTACTGCTATACTACAGCCTCCTCCATGATATCACAGACCGTCCACTATGGGGAGATCCTGAGAGTGCTGATGAAGTGTACTGCTATACTACAGCCTCCTCCATGATATCACAGACCGTCCACTATGGGAGATCCTGAGAGTGCTGAGGAAGTGTACTGCTATACTACAGCCTCCTCCATGATATCACAGACCGTCCACTATGGGGAGATCCTGAGAGTGCTGAGGAAGTGTACTGCTATACTACAGCCTCCTCCATGGTATCACAGACCGTCCACTATGGGGAGATCCTGAGAGTGCTGAGGAAGTGTACTGCTATACTACAGCCTCCTCCATGGTAATCACAGACCGTCCATTTACGCGGAGATCCTGGGTAGAGTGCTTGAGTGAAGTGTACTGCCTATACTACAGCCTCCTCCATGATTATCCACAGGACCTGTCCCTATGGGGAGCTGCCTGAGAGTGCTGAGGAAGTGTACTGGCTATACTAACAGCCTCCTCCATGATACCACAGACCGTCCACTATGGGGATGATCCGTGAGGAGGGCTGAGGAAGTGTACTGCTATACTAGCAGCCTCCTCCATGGATACCACAGACCGTCCACTAGGGGAAGATTGTGGAGTGCTGAGGAAGTGTCCTGCATACTACCAGATCCTCCATGAAATCAACAGGACCTTCCACTATGGGAGGAAGTGCTGAGGAGTTTACTGCTATACTAACAGCCTCCTCCATGATACTCACAGACCGCTCCACTATGGGGAAGCATCCCCTGAGAGTGGCTGAGGAAGTGTACTGTCTATACTACAAGCCTCCTCCCTGATATCACAGACCGTCCACTATGGGGAGATCCTGAGAGTGCTGAGGAAGTGTATCTGCTATACTACAGCCTCCTCCATGATACCACAGACCGTCCACTATGGGGAGATTGTGAGAGTGCTGAGGAAGTGTACTGCTATACTACAGCCTCCTCCATGATATCACAGACCGTCCACTATGGGGAGATTGTGAGAGTGCTGAGGAAGTGTACTGCTATACTACAGCCTCCTCCATGATATCACAGACCGTCCACTATGGGGAGATCCTGAGAGTGCTGAGGAAGTGTACTGCTATACTACAGCCTCCTCCATGATATCACAGACCGTCCACTATGGGGAGATCCTGAGAGTGCTGAGGAAGTGTACTGCTATACTACAGCCTCCTCCATGATATCACAGACCGTCCACTATGGGGAGATCCTGAGAGTGCTGAGGAAGTGTACTGCTATACTACAGCCTCCTCCATGATATCACAGACCGTCCACTATGGGGAGATCCTGAGAGTGCTGAGGAAGTGTACTGCTATACTACAGCCTCCTCCATGATACACAGACCGTCCACTATGGGGAGATCTGTGAGAGTGCTGAGGAAGTGTACTGCTATACTACAGCCTCCTCCATGATATCACAGACCGTCCACTATGGGGAGATTGTGAGAGTGCTGAGGAAGTGTACTGCTATACTACAGCCTCCTCCATGATACCACAGACCGTCCACTTACTGGGGAGATCCTGAGAGTGCTGAGGAAGTGTACTGCTATACTATAGCCTCCTCCATGATACCACAGACCGTCCACTATGGGGAGATTGTGAGAGTGCTGAGGAAGTGTACTGCTATACTACAGCCTCCTCCATGATATCACAGACCGTCCACTATGGGGAGATCCTGAGAGTGCTGAGGAAGTGTACTGCTATACTACAGCCTCCTCCATGATACCACAGACCGTCCACTATGGGGAGATCCTGAGAGTGCTGAGGAAGTGTACTGCTATACTACAGCCTCCTCCATGATACCACAGACCGTCCACTACAGGGAGATCCTGAGAGTGCTGAGGAAGTGTACTGCTATACTACAGCCTCCTCCATGATATCACAGACCGTCCACTACAGGGGAGATCCTGAGAGTGCTGAGGAAGTGTACTGCTATACTACAGCCTCCTCCATGATATCACAGACCGTCCACTATGGGGAGATCCTGAGAGTGCTGAGGAAGTGTACTGCTATACTACAGCCTCCTCCATGATATCACAGACCGTCCACTATGGGGAGATCCTGAGAGTGCTGAGGAAGTGTACTGCTATACTACAGCCTCCTCCATGATATCACAGACCGTCCACTATGGGGAGATCCTGAGAGTGCTGAGGAAGTGTACTGCTATACTACAGCCTCCTCCATGATACCACAGACCGTCCACTATGGTGAGATTGTGAGAGTGCTGAGGAAGTGTACTGCTATACTACAGCCTCCTCCATGATATCACAGACCGTCCACTATGGGGTGATCCTGAGAGTGCTGAGGAAGTGTACTGCTATACTACAGCCTCCTCCATGATATCACAGACCGTCCATTACGCGGAGATCCTGAGAGTGCTGAGGAAGTGTACTGCTATACTACAGCCTCCTCCATGATATCACAGACCGTCCACTATGGGGAGATTGTGAGAGTGCTGAGGAAGTGTACTGCTATACTACAGCCTCCTCCATGATATCACAGACCGTCCACTATGGGGATGATTGTGAGAGTGCTGAGGAAGTGTACTGCTATACTACAGCCTCCTCCATGATATCACAGACCGTCCACTATGGGATGATTGTGAGAGTGCTGAGGAAGTGTACTGCTATACTACAGCCTCCTCCATGATATCACAGACCGTCCACTATGGGGAGATCCTGAGAGTGCTGAGGAAGTGTACTGCTATACTACAGCCTCCTCCATGATATCACAGACCGTCCACTATGGGGAGATCCTGAGAGTGCTGAGGAAGTGTACTGCTATACTACAGCCTCCTCCATGATACCACAGACCGTCCACTATGGGGAGATCCTGAGAGTGCTGAGGAAGTGTACTGCTATACTACAGCCTCCTCCATGATACCACAGACCGTCCACTATGGGGTGATCCTGAGAGTGCTGAGGAAGTGTACTGCTATACTACAGCCTCCTCCATGATACCACAGACCGTCCACTATGGGGAGATTGTGAGAGTGCTGAGGAAGTGTACTGCTATACTACAGCCTCCTCCATGATATCACAGACCGTCCACTATGGGGAGATTGTGAGAGTGCTGAGGAAGTGTACTGCTATACTACAGCCTCCTCCATGATATCACAGACCGTCCACTATGGGGAGATCCTGAGAGTGCTGAGGAAGTGTACTGCTATACTACAGCCTCCTCCATGATATCACAGACCGTCCACTATGGGGAGATCCTGAGAGTGCTGATGAAGTGTACTGCTATACTACAGCCTCCTCCATGATATCACAGACCGTCCACTATGGGGAGATCCTGAGAGTGCTGAGGAAGTGTACTGCTATACTACAGCCTCCTCCATGATATCACAGACCGTCCACTATGGGGAGATCCTGAGAGTGCTGAGGAAGTGTACTGCTATACTACAGCCTCCTCCATGGTATCACAGACCGTCCACTATGGGAGATCCTGAGAGTGCTGAGGAAGTGTACTGCTATACTACAGCCTCCTCCATGGTATCACAGACCGTCCATTACGCGGAGATCCTGAGAGTGCTGAGGAAGTGTACTGCTATACTACAGCCTCCTCCATGATACCACAGACTGTCCACTATGGGGAGATCCTGAGAGTGCTGAGGAAGTGTACTGCTATACTACAGCCTCCTCCATGATACCACAGACCGTCCACTATGGGGAGATGGTGAGAGTGCTGGGGAAGTGTACTGCTATACTACAGCCTCCTCCATGATATCACAGACCGTCCACTATGGGGAGATTGTGAGAGTGCTGAGGAAGTGTACTGCTATACTACAGCCTCCTCCATGATATCACAGACCGTCCACTATGGGGAGATCCTGAGAGTGCTGAGGAAGTGTACTGCTATACTACAGCCTCCTCCATGATATCACAGACCGTCCACTATGGGGAGATCCTGAGAGTGCTGATGAAGTGTACTGCTATACTACAGCCTCCTCCATGATATCACAGACCGTCCACTATGGGGAGATCCTGAGAGTGCTGAGGAAGTGTACTGCTATACTACAGCCTCCTCCATGATATCACAGACCGTCCACTATGGGGAGATCCTGAGAGTGCTGAGGAAGTGTACTGCTATACTACAGCCTCCTCCATGGTATCACAGACCGTCCACTATGGGGAGATCCTGAGAGTGCTGAGGAAGTGTACTGCTATACTACAGCCTCCTCCATGGTATCACAGACCGTCCATTACGCGGAGATCCTGAGAGTGCTGAGGAAGTGTACTGCTATACTACAGCCTCCTCCATGATACCACAGACTGTCCACTATGGGGAGATCCTGAGAGTGCTGAGGAAGTGTACTGCTATACTACAGCCTCCTCCATGATACCACAGACCGTCCACTATGGGGAGATCCTGAGAGTGCTGAGGAAGTGTACTGCTATACTACAGCCTCCTCCATGATACCACAGACCGTCCACTATGGGGAGATCGTGAGAGTGCTGAGGAAGTGTTCTGCTATACTACAGCCTCCTCCATGATACCACAGACCGTCCACTATGGGGAGATCCTGAGAGTGCTGAGGAAGTGTACTGCTATACTACAGCCTCCTCCATGATATCACAGACCGTCCACTATGGGGAGATCCTGAGAGTGCTGAGGAAGTGTACTGCTATACTACAGCCTCCTCCATGATACCACAGACCGTCCACTATGGGGAGATCCTGAGAGTGCTGAGGAAGTGTACTGCTATACTACAGCCTCCTCCATGATACCACAGACCGTCCACTATGGGGTGATCCTGAGAGTGCTGAGGAAGTGTACTGCTATACTACAGCCTCCTCCATGATACCACAGACCGTCCACTATGGGGAGATTGTGAGAGTGCTGAGGAAGTGTACTGCTATACTACAGCCTCCTCCATGATATCACAGACCGTCCACTATGGGGAGATTGTGAGAGTGCTGAGGAAGTGTACTGCTATACTACAGCCTCCTCCATGATATCACAGACCGTCCACTATGGGGAGATCCTGAGAGTGCTGAGGAAGTGTACTGCTATACTACAGCCTCCTCCATGATATCACAGACCGTCCACTATGGGGAGATCCTGAGAGTGCTGATGAAGTGTACTGCTATACTACAGCCTCCTCCATGATATCACAGACCGTCCACTATGGGGAGATCCTGAGAGTGCTGAGGAAGTGTACTGCTATACTACAGCCTCCTCCATGATATCACAGACCGTCCACTATGGGGAGATCCTGAGAGTGCTGAGGAAGTGTACTGCTATACTACAGCCTCCTCCATGGTATCACAGACCGTCCACTATGGGGAGATCCTGAGAGTGCTGAGGAAGTGTACTGCTATACTACAGCCTCCTCCATGGTATCACAGACCGTCCATTACGCGGAGATCCTGAGAGTGCTGAGGAAGTGTACTGCTATACTACAGCCTCCTCCATGATACCACAGACTGTCCACTATGGGGAGATCCTGAGAGTGCTGAGGAAGTGTACTGCTATACTACAGCCTCCTCCATGATACCACAGACCGTCCACTATGGGGAGATTGTGAGAGTGCTGAGGAAGTGTACTGCTATACTACAGCCTCCTCCATGATATCACAGACCGTCCACTATGGGGAGATGGTGAGAGTGCTGAGGAAGTGTACTGCTATACTACAGCCTCCTCCATGATATCACAGACCGTCCACTATGGGGAGATCCTGAGAGTGCTGAGGAAGTGTACTGCTATACTACAGCCTCCTCCATGATATCACAGACCGTCCACTATGGGGAGATCCTGAGAGTGCTGATGAAGTGTACTGCTATACTACAGCCTCCTCTATGATATCACAGACCGTCCACTATGGGGAGATCCTGAGAGTGCTGAGGAAGTGTACTGCTATACTACAGCCTCCTCCATGATATCACAGACCGTCCACTATGGGGAGATCCTGAGAGTGCTGAGGAAGTGTACTGCTATACTACAGCCTCCTCCATGGTATCACAGACCGTCCACTATGGGGAGATCCTGAGAGTGCTGAGGAAGTGTACTGCTATACTACAGCCTCCTCCATGGTATCACAGACCGTCCATTACGCGGAGATCCTGAGAGTGCTGAGGAAGTGTACTGCTATACTACAGCCTCCTCCATGATACCACAGACTGTCCACTATGGGGAGATCCTGAGAGTGCTGAGGAAGTGTACTGCTATACTACAGCCTCCTCCATGATACCACAGACCGTCCACTATGGGGAGATCCTGAGAGTGCTGAGGAAGTGTACTGCTATACTACAGCCTCCTCCATGATACCACAGACCGTCCACTATGGGGAGATCCTGAGAGTGCTGAGGAAGTGTACTGCTATACTACAGCCTCCTCCATGATATCACAGACCGTCCACTATGGGGAGATCCTGAGAGTGCTGAGGAAGTGTACTGCTATACTACAGCCTCCTCCATGATATCACAGACCGTCCACTATGGGGAGATCCTGAGAGTGCTGAGGAAGTGTACTGCTATACTACAGCCTCCTCCATGATACCACAGACCGTCCACTATGGGGAGATTGTGAGAGTGCTGAGGAAGTGTACTGCTATACTACAGCCTCCTCCATGATATCACAGACCGTCCACTATGGGGAGATTGTGAGAGTGCTGAGGAAGTGTACTGCTATACTACAGCCTCCTCCATGATATCACAGACCGTCCACTATGGGGAGATCCTGAGAGTGCTGATGAAGTGTACTGCTATACTACAGCCTCCTCCATGATACCACAGACCGTCCACTATGGGGAGATCCTGAGAGTGCTGAGGAAGTGTACTGCTATACTACAGCCTCCTCCATGATATCACAGACCGTCCACTATGGGGAGATTGTGAGAGTGCTGAGGAAGTGTACTGCTATACTACAGCCTCCTCCATGATATCACAGACCGTCCACTATGGGGAGATCCTGAGAGTGCTGAGGAAGTGTACTGCTATACTACAGCCTCCTCCATGATACCACAGACCGTCCACTATGGGGAGATTGTGAGAGTGCTGAGGAAGTGTACTGCTATACTACAGCCTCCTCCATGATACCACAGACCGTCCACTATGGGGAGATTGTGAGAGTGCTGAGGAAGTGTACTGCTATACTACAGCCTCCTCCAT
Organism: Dendropsophus ebraccatus; assembly: GCF_027789765.1. Lineage (NCBI taxonomy): Eukaryota > Metazoa > Chordata > Amphibia > Anura > Hylidae > Dendropsophus > Dendropsophus ebraccatus. The sequence continues at coordinate 3,425,342 of NC_091467.1, read as the reverse complement.
GGTACCACAGACCGTCCATTACGGGGAGATCCTGAGAGTGCTGAGGAAGTGTACTGCTATACTATAGCCTCCTCCATGATACCACAGACCGTCCACTATGGGGAGATCGGCCTTATATCACATACAGAGAATCCAGAGCTGTTACAATCAGGATCTTGTTCTCTCTTCCTTAAGGGGGGGGGGAGGGGGGATTGAGCCGCAGCCGAGTGTCCGAGCGTTGTCTCATCTGAGCGTTACAGGACGGCTGTGACCACACGCCTGGTAGTAATGGGGCCCATGACGTCCTCCGCTGTAATATCCACATCAACATATGGCCTCCGTCTGACAGCTGTTCCACACATGTGGCAATTAGCGAACCTTATGGCCGCTGCGTTCGCTTTACAACCCCCTCCCGGCGCCCGTTTCTCGGGGTCCTCACCCCCCCCCCCACGTTACCGGTCTCACACGTGACTTTTACGTCCCCGCCGTGAATTGTTTTGTTATTTATTCCTTGTATTTCAGATGGCGCGAAGGAGCCGAGCGCAGAACAGCATCAGCCCTGCCGCGCGGCACTGATGGACAAGCACAAAGCGGACACATCCGGACGGCGATTTTCAATTCGTATTTTGCGCATATAAAGTGCGACGCTAGATGGCTATTGTTCCTTGATGTCGGAGGCCTCGCAGGAGATGAGAGCGGCTTCTGCTTTGTTCATTAGCGTCTAGAAGGAGGGATATGTAAATGATGGATCAGGTCAGGATCTGCCGACTGGAAGTAATATCAATTAGGGCCACGGCGGCAGATCCGCGCACACGGCCTCCTTATATCTAATGACAGAAGGAAGGCCGTTAATCTCCCCCACCAACAAAGGGAGAATTTAAGGCGGCAAGAAATCATAGTATGATGTCACCGATCCTGGCTCTGCGCTTCTCCCTCCTGCATGGTCTTCTCGGCCCGGCTGCTAATATCATAATTAATAGACTTGCGGTGACTTTTCGGTGGGTTCTGCGCTTTCACAGGAGCCTTTATTACTGACATAAAATATACACTTGGAGAGAGTGGGTTTGATGGAGGCAGACAGAGGGTCGGGAGGCCCGTGTTCCGCCTTAAAAATAATAATTCAGCCTCGCAGGCTGAGTCTGATAATGCTCAATTAATGCCAGTTCAAGCTCCATAAATCTCCCTAATAGCGAGATTGACTGTACATCAGCCGGAGCGGCCAACGCGCCAGAAATGTGTCTGCTGGGGAAGGACAGGAAGAAGAGGAGGGGCAGGGGCACCTCTCAGGGGGGCACTGCTTAAAGGGATGTCACTCCAGCGGGACTCCAGCGGAAAAACAAATATTTCAAATTAGCTGGTTTCAGAAAGTTATATAGATTATGCAAAAATCTCCAGTCTTCCAGTACTTATTAGCTCCTGTATGTCCTGCAGGAAGTGGTGTATTCTCTCCAGTCTGACACAGTGCTCTCTGCTGCCACCTCTGTCCATGGCAGGAACTGTCCAGAGCAGCAGCAAATCCCCATGAAAACCTCTCCTGCTCTGGACAGTTCCCGACATGGACAGAGATGGCAGCAGAGAGCACTGTGTCAGACTGGAGAGAATACACCGCTTCCTGCAGGACATACAGCAGCTGATAAGTACTGGAAGACTGCAGATTTTTAAATAGAAGTAAAGTACAAATCTGTATAACTTTCTAAAACCAGTTGATTGAATTACTTTTTACCCCTTTAACTTGCGACCCCTGGTGAGACCCCGGCCAGCCAGGAGAACCAGCCAGGATAAGTGCATGGTGGGGCTTGTGGTTCCCTGGATCACAGCGCTCTCCACCTAGGCAGCTCCAGTATACATCTATGGGCCCAGCTTGTTCTCACGATCGGTGGTGATCTCAGCAGTGACGCCCTCACATGACATGGCAGATGATTGTTTCTGATGACAGGTACAATGTAGCCATGAATGTTAGTGCCATACTAAAAGAGGGCGCCACGCTTATACTTCATATTAGTGCAGACTATTGTGGTGGCCTACTCGGCCACTCCGGGTCAGCTGGTACAGTGTTGTGGTAGCTGAGTGCGTCTAGGGTCACTTGGCCACTTGTCATGGTAGCCTGGACAGTTGGCACGGCAACAACACAGTAAGAAAGGGTACAGGTGGGTGTAGGTACAGGTGCGCAAGGAGAATTTAAGGTAGAAAACTGGCACTTGTAGTAGTAGGTGCTTTACAGTAGAGAGAGAGAGAGGAGAGGAGTTGCCAGAAGGGCTCTGCCCAATGTAGTAAGTGTGCTCTGTCGGAACAGTTTGAGTGAATAGAAGATTTGAAATAGGCTACTCGTACTCACGGATGACTTGTTAGTCTTTGACGGCCTTTTCTCCCCAAGTTGCGGGCTACCCGTCCTAGGTGGGGAGTACAAGCCCCAGGCTTTGGTTATCGGGGGACCGCATCAAAGCCAGCCTCTGGCTTAACCTCAGCAGGGTCAACAGAACACTTCCTCCCACCAAGATTTAGGTCCTCCTACAGGGGCTGACTAAACCCTCCTGTGAGTGGTGGGAGCTGTGTGTGCGTGTGGAGAAAGGGAGGATAGGATAGGATGGAACAAGAGAGAAAGCACCTGCACCTGTAAGTGGTTAGAAGACAACACATGGTACAAAACAGTTAACCCTGTAGTTCCCACAGCTGTGCATATGGTTAGAAAAAGGCAGACACCTAGTTGGGAATAGTGACGTTTCTCTTTATATTCCGGTTCCATAAAGGAAACTCATCATAATAAATGGCCATTTACCTTCGGCTGATTTATATCCATAAAGCTCAGGAAGCCTCGGAGCCTTGTCACTCACCATTATGTGACATCTAGAATTAAATAAGACGTGTAATGAAGACTATAAGCCGCCTGTCCAGAGACATTATCCCCACTCTAATGGCTGACAATACGCAGAGATTTAGCAGAACTACCCAAAGGCATGGCAGAACTATAAAGTTTTCTTACTCTGACGGAGAAGCTTCACATTATACTGACAAGGATTTCCAGAAGGAGATGGATGTTCCTGGCCGGAGCCCCAATATATAGCGGCACTGCTCATCTCATCACCGTCATCATAGCCTGATGGATGGGATCCAGAGGGGTATTACACTGATAGATAGATAGATAGATAGATAGATAGATAGATAGATAGATAGATAGGAGATAGATAGATAGATAGATAGATAGGAGATAGATAGATAGGAGATAGATAGATAGGAGATAGATAGATAGGAGATAGATAGGAGATAGATAGATAGGAGATAGATAGATAGATAGATAGATAGATAGATAGATAGATAGATAGATAGATAGGAGATAGGAGATAGATAGATAGGAGATATGAGATAGATAGATAGATAGATAGATAGATAGGAGATAGATAGATAGATAGATAGATAGATAGATAGATAGATAGGAGATAGATAGGAGATAGATAGATAGATAGATAGATAGATAGATAGATAGATAGGAGATAGGTAGATAGATAGATAGGAGATAGATAGATAGATAGATAGATAGGAGATAGATAGATAGATAGATAGATAGATAGATAGATAGATAGATAGGAGATAGATAGATAGATAGATAGATAGATAGATAGATAGGAGATAGATAGATAGATAGATAGATAGATAGGAGATAGATAGATAGATAGATAGATAGATAGATAGATAGATAGATAGATAGGAGATATGAGATAGATAGATAGATAGATAGATAGATAGATAGATAGATAGATAGATAGATAGATAGGAGATAGATAGGAGATAGATAGATAGATAGATAGATAGATAGGAGATAGGTAGATAGATAGATAGGAGATAGATAGATAGATAGATAGATAGATAGATAGATAGATAGGAGATAGATAGATAGATAGATAGGAGATAGATAGATAGATAGATAGATAGATAGATAGATAGATAGGAGATAGATAGATAGGAGATAGATAGGAGATAGATAGATAGATAGATAGATAGATAGATAGATAGATAGATAGATAGATAGATAGATAGGAGATAGATAGGAGATAGATAGGAGATAGATAGATAGATAGATAGATAGATAGATAGGAGATAGATAGATAGATAGATAGATAGGAGATAGATAGATAGGAGATAGATAGATAGATAGATAGATAGGAGATAGATAGATAGATAGATAGGAGATAGATAGATAGGAGATAGATAGATAGATAGATAGATAGATAGATAGATAGATAGATAGGAGATAGATAGGAGATAGATAGATAGATAGGAGATAGATAGATAGAAGATAGAAAGATAGATAGATAGATAGGAGATAGATAGATAGATAGATAGATAGATAGATAGATAGGAGATAGATAGATAGATAGATAGATAGATAGATAGGAGATAGATAGATAGATAGATAGGAGATAGATAGATAGATAGATAGATAGATAGATGGATAGATAGATAATAGATAGATAGATAGATAGATAGGATAGATAGATGGATAGATAGATGATAGATAGATGATAGATAGATAGATGATAGATAGGAGATAGATAGGAGATAGATAGATAGATGATAGATAGGAGATAGATAGATAGATAGATAGATAGATAGGAGATAGATAGATAGATAGATAGATAGATATCCAATGGAGAAAACCGCAGCACGCAGAAGAGTACAGTTCAAACAAACGTGTTTATTGCCCCAAACCGCTGTGATACAAGCCCCAGCCTTGGTTACTAGGGTGAAGCTAATTTGCAGAGGGTGTCCTGGTTAACCTGCTTTGCTAGATAGAATACGTAGACCTTCTGGTAGCTTTGTTCTATCCAGGCTTGTTCCTCTTGTGTAGTAGGATACTGCTCTACACTTTGTAGAGTGGTTCTCGGCGTGGGCTAGGATGATCCCCAACTTTTCTTCCTCTTTGGAGTATATAGCACTACATAGCTGACATAGTAGATAGACTAGAAGAACTGAGTGTCTCTGGTTGCTTCTGCATACACGTGTCTTAACCAACTCACTATCACACTGTACTGTCCTTGACAAGGGTCCTGGCAGAGCCAGGCCCTGGCTTGGCCACAGCAGGGACGTTTGCTCTGTGTATTCTTCTCCCACGAATATCTGGATAAGACTGAAGCTACACCTCCTCCTAGTAAGTACTTCCTACAGGGGATATGTTATCTACCCTGTGAGTGGTGGAAAGGAATGTGTGCAGGAGAAAGAAGAAAGGTGATAGGCTAAGAGTAGAGGTCATCTCCTATCAGTCAGAAAAAACACTTCAGCTGTGGCATACATAAAAGCATACATATAAAACACGCCAGGTGCCGCAAACACTAGTGTCCCCTTACTGCCCCCATTCCTGCCTGTCCCCTGATGCTGGAGCTGGGATGTGACCTCCGCCAGGTGCTGCAGACACTAGTGTCCCCTTACTGCCCCCATTCCTGCCTGTCCCCCGATGCTGGAGCCAGGATGTGACCTCCGCCAGGTGCTGCAGACACTAGTGTCCCCTTACTGCCCCCATTCCTGCCTGTCCCCCGATGCTGGAGCCGGGATGTGACCTCCGCCAGGTGCTGCAGACACTAGTGTCCCCTTACTGCCCCCATTCCTGCCTGTCCCCCGATGCTGGAGCCGGGATGTGACCTCCGCCAGGGGCCGCAAACACTAGTGTCCCCTTACTGCCCCCATTCCTGCCTGTCCCCCGATGCTGGAGCTGGGATGTGACCTCCGCCAGGGGCTGCAGACACTAGTGTCCCCTTACTGCCCCCATTCCTGCCTGTCCCCCGATGCTGGAGCCGGGATGTGACCTCCGCCAGGGGCCGCAGACACCAGCAGATATGGAGATCCCGGGTTGGAGGATAGTCCCAGATAATTCCATTATTGCACCTCTATTGCATTTGTTTCCACTGTTCCTCTCTCTTCTCTGCCTCGTCTGTAAATTGCTCGGCATCCGCTGTCCCTAAAATGTCTTTGTATTCCCTTTATTATTCTCTCTAAACTTTCTTTGGTGCCTGGTGTCTCTCATTGTTTCCTCTGTGTCATCAGAATCGGGCTCCGCCAGTCTGCCAATTAGCCTTTATCTGTCGGCACATTCATCAGGATTGTGACGGCTGATTCTGAGTGACGGCACTTTAAAGCCGTGTTTGAAATGCAGCTGGGTGCCCGTGCACTGCGAGCTGCGAGCATCACTGATGTACACGAGCGACGGACGCTTCATTTCACCCTCTTCTCATCACTTTGCATGGCAGCGTATTAACACTTGGTCCCATTGATCTCATTATTCACGCCTTTTCCGCTAAATGTCCAAGTGCAAATATTATATGCAGAAAGATGTTGGTGAAGTGCCAGCGAGTGCATCGGACCAGTCCTCACCGGAGGTCGGGGGTCACGTATCCCAGTCCATTCACCAGCATAAATCACTGGGCGGGGGACACAGAGGAACCTGCTGATGCCCCAGAACATTGGGAGTCACATGGAAGTGGTTGCTTCTACAAGGATTGTGAGTCCCAGACTGAGAAATAATCTCAGTCTCCCCCATTGCTGTTTGGATTCCCCCCTGCTGTACACCCCCTGCATCCCTCTCTGACTTGGAAGCTTTTTGTCCCAATCTACACTAGTACACAGCTGGCTCAGCTCAGGGGGCTTATATCCTAAATGGGGAGAGATGATGAGAAAGCTGCTGCCAGACACCCCTGTCCCCTCCAGAATACACTGCCCCCCAGACACCCCCGCTCCCAAAACACCCCTCTCCAGACACCCCCGCCCCAAAACACCCCTCTCCAGTCACCATGGTCCCCCCAAACACCCCTCTCCAGTCACCCTGGTCCCCCCAAACACCCCTCTCCAGACACCCCGGTCCCCCCAAACACCCCAGTCACCCCCTCCAGAATCCACTGCCCCCCCCCAACACGGATAGCGGGACGGTCCTCCATGATATGCACCCAGATAGCGGGACGGTCCTCCATGATATGCACCCAGATAGCGGGACGGTCCTCCATGAGATGCACCCAGATAGCGGGACGGTCCTCTATGAGATGCACCCAGATAGCGGGACGGTCCTCCATGATATGCACCCAGATAGCGGGATGGTCCTCTATGAGATGCACCCAGATAGCGGGACGGTCCTCCATGATATGCACCCAGATAGCGAGATGGTCCTCTATGAGATGCATCCAGACAGCGGGACGGTCCTCCATGATATGCACCCAGACAGCGGGACGGTCCTCCATGATATGCACCCAGATAGCGGGACGGTCCTCCATGATATGCACCCAGATAGCGGGACGGTCCTCCATGATATGCACCCAGATAGCAGGACGGCTCTCCATAAGATGTGTGGTGGTGATGTGTGATGTTATATCGGAGGAGCGGCCAATCACTTGCTAGGTGGTTAGGTGTTACTCTGAGCCAGAGGTGGTAGGCCGAGATACAGCCGGACCTTGGAGTGTTTTTTCGTGACGCCAGTGCCTGGGGGGGGGGGGGGGCACACAGGTGTGAAGACACACCTGCTTTTAGTTTACAAGGCCAGTTGTACCCTTTTCCCCTGTGGTCGGTGTCCTGCCAGGTTGCTACGGGGTCCCTTGGGCTAATATGATCACGGATGGCCAGAGTGGTGTAGTGACCCCCCTGGACTATAGGAACCGCCACCCACAGAAAGGTGAGTCTCTTCAACTTAAATAAGCTTGGGTTTTTACTAGAAAGTGCTTGCTTGCAGTAGGTTACAAGATTATGATGTTTCTCTTGATAAAGCATGGGGTAACACATGGGCTTGACAATAGTTTGAGACAAATACTTGACAACACAGCCACTAGATCTGTAGTATACGTGCAGTGTAGGATATAGTTGTGCCGATTGAGTAGTGTGCTGAGTTATACAAAGAAGCAGAGTAGCAGAGAGGAGGATGCTGTGAGAGTCCCAACCCAAGTAGTACTGTGCTCTGCCGGGATGTTGGAGGATGAGGTAGAATACTTAGAAGAAGAAGAAGGAGAACACCTGTGCCCGTATATTGACCTTGAATTAGTCTTCACATCACCTTATGCCCACTAGACTCGTCTGAACCTTCCTAGAGGGTGACACCTGTTACCTGGGATGAGCGAAAGGCTGAGGGTTCCTTGCTGACACCCGTGCTGCAAGATAGAGTTCCTAGACTTATCGCAACTTTGCTCTATCCGGATCAGTTCCTAGCTCTTTGGCTTAGTTGTGGATACTGTCCTGCTCTTTTACTTTTCCTAGTCTTCGGCATGGGTTAAGGTTGCCTCTGGCTTGTCCTCTCCTAAGAGTGGTTTAACAGTGCATAGTGCTGAGTAGTGTTACTGAAGAAGAAGGTGTACGGTCTTGCTTCCTACTCACATGAGGTTCTAGCTAAGACTGACCTACTCTTCCTGTTTCCCACATGATGGTTTCAGGTGGCACATAAAGAAACAATAACCCTTTATACACCTCAGCTGTGCAGCTTCCATATACACATATATAACAGTGACATCTAGTGGTGAAACTTTAGTACTACTTTCATCAGCACGCAAGTACAATAAGTACAGACTTTTACGAAGGGTGTATATAACTGTAACACCCGTGGAAGGACACCACAGATGCATCCAGATAGCGGGACGGTCCTCCATGAGATGCATCCAGATAGCGGGATGATCCTCCATGAGATGCATCCAGATATCAGGACGATCCTCCATGATATGCACCATCTCTCCTGTAGTTTCGGCAGACGCCACTCATGGATTATTTATCTCTGTTACGGAATGCAAACTCTGCAATCTGGATTAGCAGACAGGGAGTCTACTGTGCGCAGGGAATAATGGATGAAGGTTGGGGGCGTCAGGTCTGGATTCATTGGTCACGTCTGCACTTTTCTGTGCTACTCTATCATTTACAGTTCAGTTGTAGAAGATCCCAGTAATAGACGTCAGAAGCCCAGGTGGTCCCAGACCCTTTATGGGCTCAGGGGGAAGGGCACTGCTAATGAGGCCTTGAAGTAATAGGTCATGAGAGTCTTGTTATTGGGATGGCCGCTAAAATCCTACGTTGTCGTGAGATTCTTCTACTATAGGATACGGATGTGCCGTATACACAGGTGGCCTCACATTAAACCCTAAAGAAAAGGGAATTTATGTTAAAGGGGTTATCCAGTGCTACAGAAACATGGCCACTTTCTTTCAGAGACAACACGACTCGTCTCCAGTTCAGGTGCGGTTTGCAATTAAAGGACAACTCCCACAAAAATTTTTTTTTGCTTATTTGACACACATTACAAAGTTATATAACTTTGTAATGTGGTTAAATACCCGGTCTGGCCCCCTTCCCCCACTTTCGGACCCCCGACCCCGGGGGGCGGTCCGGGTCTTCTTCCTCCTCGGTGTCTTCATGGAAAGTGAATGGGATAGAAAAGGCTGCTGGTGCACATGCGCACCAGCAGCCTTTTCATTGGCTGGAGTGGATCACATGGCTTCCAGCTTGCTCAGCCCTGATTGGCTGAGCTTGCTGGAAGCCATGTGATGCGCTCCAGCCAATCCCCTGGACCCGGAAGTGAGAGACATCGCTGGAAGGCGGGCGGCGGTGACAGAGAGGCGGACGGCGGGTGAATAGAGTGGTGATCCTCACCGGAGGGATGGTGAGTATGGTGTCTGTGTTGTTGTTTTTTTTTTGGGGGGGGGGGGGAGGGGGGGTCCCGCAGGAGTTGTCCTTTAAGCTCCATTCACTTCAATGGAACTAAGCAGCAAGAACCTGCCCAAGCTGAAGAGAAGAGTGTGGCCGTCTCTGGAAGAAATCCCTTTAATTGAGAAGACCAAGAAGTTAAAGGGGTTATCTGGGAAACAAAAACAATATTCTAATGATCTCCTTTCCCAATACCAGCCTATGTCTAATCCTATGTCTATCCTGTCTAATATACAGGATATCTTGCACCCTATCCCTGTATTTTTTCTCATATTTATTCACTCTGGATGTCTAAATTTATCTTCTCTGGGTCCTCTCTGTCCACACTCATCTCCCTCTTCCTCCCTCCTTTTGTAGTCACAGGACATGTGATCTCCTCTCTGGGTGCGGGTTTAGCTGTCTATTGCCTTGAAAACATCATCTGAATCATCTCCATGCACCTGTGCTCCTTTCATAGACTTACATGTGTCCCTGAGCCTAGGTTTTGTAATATGAAACATTATAGTTCTATGTCTGCTTGCTGTCAGTGAATGCAGGCATATGTACCTGTCTTTGTGTCACAGCTCTGTATAGTGTTAAGTGTTATGGATGTTCTTAGAGTCTGGATGGAACTAGAATGTTTTCATCCACAGTCAGCAAGCAGAGATACATGACACCCCCACCCCTGGTAAACAGATGCCCGTTATGCAGCACATAGCTACACCATGTGCGGCAGATCTGCTACATCATCAGCTTGTATGGAATACATACTGGGGTGATGTGATGCAAAATCAGTGAAAAAAAAATCCCAAACAGTGCTGTGTTTACCTGTAGTGTCCCAGCAAAGGGTTCTGGTCTATTGCACCTAAGTAACTCCCTCAGGTTCACACAAGTGGGAGATGGTGTAACTGTACTATTGTGTTTTCCCCACTAGGTGTCACTACGTGTATTTTCTATATATATTGTGTATGTGAAGAGCCAGCTGAATGTAGCAAGAGTTAACTATATTGTGTGTCACATGTTATGTATCATCCAGTCACAGGTGCAGGTTCTTTTCTCTCTGATTCTGTCCTATCCTATCTTCTCTTTCTCCACACACACAGCCCCCACCACTCACAGGAGAGTTTTGTCAGCCCCTGTGGGAGGAGTTAGTTTCTGGTGGGAGGAAGTGTTTAGCCTTAGCCTAGTTCTCAGTGTGAGAGGAAGCAAACAGACAAGTCTCTGCTGAAGTTAAGCCAGGGCCTGGCTTTGCCCAGGTCCCCGGTCAGGGACACAGGACAGCAACATAAGACTTTCTTTCTGATGCAAGCAATTACCTAACTATGCAGTACTAAATCATACAAAGGGGAGAGAAGCCAAATAGGGATCACCTTGTCCACGCCGGGAACCTCTCAAAAAAGTGCAGGGCAGTTAACTTAGTGGGACAAAGCTACTTAGAAGTCTCGGGAGTCTGCTTTGCCAAGATAACAAATGCCTGGGGCTCGTACTACCCACCTAGGATGGGTAGCTCGAAACTAGGGGGCATAAGGTGGTCAGGACTAAAAGTCATCCGTGAGTATGAGTATTCTCCTTTACTTCTATTCACCTCTGTTCCAGCAGAGCACACTACTTACTTGGACCGGGCCCCTCTGGCAATTCGTCTCCTCCTCTCTCTCTACTGCAAAGCACCTTTCTACTAAAAGCACCGGTATTCTACCTCAACTTCCAGCACCTAAGTATTCTGTAAAATTGTAATTGCTATACTGTACTGCACGTGTACTGATTGTGACTTGCACTACTTTGATCAGAAGTAAAAGTATTTTATTTTTTGCCAACACACTGGACTCTGGCTTCCTCTTTGTGCACCCGCACCTACACACACACACATGTTCACTTGGGTTAATCTCTTTTTGAGCTGGTGAAGTGCCCATTGTCCAGGTTGGGTCCTATACCACTCCAGGCTACCGTGACAAGTGCTCAAGTGACCCTAGACTCCCTCAGCTACCTAACCACCGTATCAGCTGGCCCAGCAGGGAAAACCACTAATCCCCCGCACCTCACCGCATACTGACAGCAGTGGGCAGGAAAGAAAGCTAAGGGGGCGAGTACACAAACAGACCAATCGGGGAGATGCATGATGTAGTTTCCTATCTTGGTTGTAAGTCGGCTTTTCAAAACTTGTAACTCAAGAATGGCAGCAGCTAGAAAGACAGGAGACAGCTTGAAATACTTGGTGAGTAAGACCAGGTATCATGTAATTTTTTCGCTCTTAGGTGGATAACCCCTTAATTATTGAATTGTAGTCCTGTGTTGCTGCCAGAGTGTACAGAGATAGCAGAGTCCTGTTGTATAAGTAGGTAAGTATATGGGGTTTGTCGCTGTGTTAGGTTACAGCTCCCTTGTTTGCAGTGTATACTGTACTTTTGCTGAGTTTGTTTGTAGTTGTTTTGTGTGGACGACCCCGATAACTGAGGCACTGTACAAGTCAGTAGTTTTGCGTAGTGCAAAGGCTGAGTGTTTACTGCAAGCTGCTAGGATTCCTAAGAGGTTACCCTGATGGCTAGCTCTCCCACTAGGTGGTGCTGTAATCCCTGATTGTGTGTTGCTCTGTGCCCACAGGATAGCTCAGGCAGATGTTCATTCCTGTGAATACAGGTCTCTCTTATTACAGCCCCAGCTGAAAACCATGCTGTCTAGATTCCAGGTTTACAGCCCACCGCCTCAGCTCCACACCTCAAGGTTATTCTATTCCAAGTCAATTGTATCCAGAGCCTAGGTCAGCGGCCTATCTCTATATGACTCCCAGCTTCCAAGCTGCGCCTGAAGTGTCATTCGTATCTTCTCTCATTTACCAGCGTAGCAGCTGTGGTCTATACCAGTAAAAGCACAAATGTACAGTGGGGAAAAAAGTATTTAGTCAGTCACCAATAGTGCAAGTTCTCCCACTTAAAAAGATGAGAGGCGTCTGTAATTGACACCATAGTTATGTGAAGGTGACCATGAAGGGTTAATACTTTTGGGAAAAAACATTGTATTCCTTGAAATGCCTTCAGCTTTGGAACCACTTCTAGCTGGACAAGACTGGTCTACGAGACATTTTGGAATGTTGGCAGCCCCCCCCCGAGAGGACACCACCCTGAACACACAAAAGAAGAAGATGATGTCTAATAAATAACCACTAACCAGCTCACTGCGTCGAACAGGATATAGCTAACCATTTATGGAATAACCAATCACAGTATTACATGTATACTCTTTGTGACTTGAAACTCCGCCTATAATGAAGGAGGATATAATCAATGTGAAACTAAATAAAGAGGAAGAGTATATCTCAGCTGAGAGAGAAGGCAATACCGACTATTTGTGTCTGGTGTTTTCTCCTCGTTGCTAGCACTCAGCTTTATTCAATTTGGACAGGGATAGTCACTTGGGAATAAGGTGAATGAAAAGGTAAAAATCCACCTTATCAGGTAGACCTCAACTATGGGAGACAAAATGAGAAAACAAATCCAGAAAATCACATTGTCTGATTTTGTAAGAATTTATTTGCAAATTATGGTGGAAAATAAGTATTTGGTCAGAAACATAATTTCATCTCAGTCCTTTGTTCTATATCCTTTGTTGGCAATGACAGAGGTCAGACGTTTTCTGTAAGTTCTCACAAGGTTGGCACACACTGTTGTTGGTCTGTTGGCCCATTCCTCCATGCAGATCTCCTCTAGAGCAGTGATGTTTTGGGGCTGTCGCTTGGCAACATGAACTTTCACCTCCCTCCAAAGGTTTTCTATAGGGTTGAGATCTGGAGACTGGCTAGGCCACTCCAGGACCTTGAAATGCTTCTTACCAAGCCGCTCCTTCGTTGCCCTGGCGGTGTGCTTTGGATCATTGTCATGTTGAAAGACCCAGCCGAGTTTCATCTTCAATGCCCTTGCTGATGGAAGGAGGTTTGCACTCAAATCTCCCGATACATGGCCCCATTGATTCTTTCATGTACCCGGATCAGTCATCCTGGCCCCTTTGCAGAGAAACAGCCCCAAAGCCTGATGTTTCCCCCCCCATGCTTTACAGTAGGTATGGTGTTTGATGGATGCAACTCAGTATTCTTTTTCCTCCAAACATGACAAGTTGTGTTTCTACCAAACAGTTCCACTTTGGTTTCATCAGACCATAGGACATTCTCCCAATACTCTTCTGGATCATCAAAATGCTCTCTAGCAAACTTCAGACGGGCCCGGACATGTACTGGCTTAAGCAGTGGGACACGTCTGGCACTGCAGGATCTGAGTCCCTGGCACTGGCGTAGTGTCTTACTGATGGTAGGCTTTGTTACATTGGTCCCAGTTCTCTGCACTTCATTCACTAGGTCCCCCCGCGGGGTTCTGGGATTTTTGCTCACCGTTCTTGTGATCATTTTGACCCCACGGGGTGAGATTTTGCGTGGAGCCCCAGATGGAGGGAGATTATCAGTGGTCTTGTATGTCTTCCCATTTTCTAATTATTGCTCCCACAGTTGATTTCTTCACTCCAAGCTGGTTGCCTATTGCAGATTCAGTCTTCCCAGCCTGGTGCAGGGCTACAATTTTGTTTCTGGTGTCCTTTGACAGCTCTTTGGTCTTCACCATAGTGGAGTTTGGAGTCTGACTGTTTGAGGGTGTGCACAGGTGTCTTTTTATACTCATAACAAGTTTAAACAGGTGCCATTACTACAGGTAATGAGTGGAGGAAAGAGGAGACTCTTAAAGAAGAAGTTACAGGTCTGTTAGAGCCAGAAATCTTAAATGTTTGTAGGGGACCAAATACTTATTTTCCACCATAATTTGCAAATAAATTCTTACAAAATCAGACAATGTGATTTTCGGGATTTGTTTTCTCATTTTGTCTCTCATAGTTGAGGTCTAATATGGTGTCAATTACAGACACCTCTCATCTTATTAAGTGGGACAACTTGCACTATTGGTGACTGACTAAATACTTTTTTCCCCACTGTATATTGTATTATCAAGATTCCTAAACTGTGAAAGAACTGTTTATTGCCCTAACGGGAACGTCTGCAGGATATATATATATATATATATATATGTGTGTGTGTGTGTGTGTGTATATATATATATATATATATATATATATATATATATATATATATATACCATGATACCTCTGTATTGCACTTCAAAATTCTTCAGTGAAGACTTGGTTGGACTCTGTTCTCATTAGCTGCCACAAATTAGCTGCACAACACCAAACCCCTATAAACCAACAGGTGCCATGTCACTGTATCCAGGGGTGGGAAAATCTACCACCTTTGGCCACGTGTCAAGTGCCCCAGTGGTACTTTGACATCTAGCCCAGTCACATAACACCTGCCCCCCCCCCCCCCCCCGGGGTCGCTGCACACATAGGGGGACGTCTATCAACGTTGCGCCCCTGGCATACACTAGGGAGGAGGTAAGCGGTGGGTGCGTAGTGGTAAGGCGTGTCCGTTAGGTGGTTTTCCCTGCTGGGTGAGCTGGAACGGTGGTGGGTCTAGGGTCACTTGGGCACTTGTCATGGTAGCCTGGAGTAGTGTTGGACCCACCCCGGACAGTTGGCACCTCACCAGCACTCCCAACAAAATGAGAAAAATTAACCCAAGTGTGTAGGTGCGGGTGCACAAGGAGTAAGCCAGAATCCAGTGCGTTGGCAAAAAATAAGATACTTTACTTTGGATCAACGTAGTGCAAACTAAGAAGAGTACACGTAGTAACAGTGCAGTACAGCAGTACAGATCTTGCAGATGACTTAGGTGCTAGTAGCTGAGGTAGAAGAAAGCTTTTAGAAGAAAGCAGCGTTGTAGTAGAAAGAGAGAGAGGAGTTGCCAGAGGGGCCCTGCCCAAGGTAGTAGTGTGTTCTGCCGGAACAGTTGAGGTTATCTGGGCGAAGAAGACTCCTGAGCCTTCCCAGAATTTGGGGGCGGGGCCCAATGTAAGACCGCCGTATGAGTATGCCGATCTTCCTAAATGTCCCCTGTGATGTATTTCTTGGCCCGGCCTGAGGAAGTGCAGTTTCTGCACAAGATGATTGTCACATGGTGTGCACCCGCATCTCTCCCTACCCTGTTCCCATGTGCAATCACAATGAAAAGTTTACAGCAGACTGGTGAGTGCCGGCATCTTCTCTTCCACTCCTTTAGTTCCTGGAAATGGTTTATGATATGAGATAAGGGATAACGCCACGTTCAGCATGAAAAATGACTGCGGAATGATCCCTAAACTTGCGGGTCTCTGCGGTGTGCGTTCTGTATAGAACGTGGCTTGCTGTCTTACTGCCCTAGATATGTAATCCCGCACCGTCCACTATACCGTCACACCAATATAGCAGGATACGGATTTTTTTCTGAGGCATCGGCGCTAATTACACTTCAGAGGCAGGAATTTAGTCCCCTCCGCGATACGATCCTGACAGTAAATGAGACAACAGAGACTGGAACAACAGGCCCCAGCCGCCCCAATTACATGCGGTTATGTCAAGACTTAGGAGAATTCGGTAATTAGGTAAATATCAGAGTCTGGAATTAAATACACAAGATGAGATCTCCGGCTCCGGCTTATTATACCGCGCTCCCTCATCTCATTGTTAGCTCAAGGGCCCAAGGACATCCGCATTAGAACCCAGCAGGCAGAAGTGTCACTTACAGATTTTATCCTGCCCGAGTGAAGTCATTTTCCAGTAATTCAGCTCCAGGTCTTAATTCTGACTGTCGCTGGACGGCCGGCAATAGATCACGCCGCCCTGGTGTTTTTTCATTGTGCTTGATCAATATTTACTTGATCTCATCCTGAGCGTCTTCATTTCCCCGGTGCTCTGCAGCCGATGTGACAGAACAATAGCTCGTAAAGAGAAGTGATGGTCGGCTTTGGGTGAACCAGACCCGGCCTTATGTCTGGCTTCTATTGTCCTGAGGTGGAACAAAGGATTTCACCTTCCCAGCTCCTCGTCTAACAATCACCTCACAACAACTTTCCTGCATTCTGCCGAGGTTGACGCACCCGCTTCCTAATACCTTCATTCACTGATGCAAAATATCAGACGCATTATTGGGAATATCTCATCAGCCTCGGAAAACGGTAACATGTGGAGTCCCTGCAGGTCCATAGCAACAACAGAACAATAGCCACTGCCTGCAAAGTCATTGTAGGGATGTGGAGCTACATTATAGGCCCTCCGCAGCATGCATCTATCATATCCGGTGCATGGAGCCTTACCATACAGCTTATGGAACCACCAAGAGAAGAACGTCTTCTGTGATGGTCCTGAAGGTGCGAGACCTTGAGCTAAAGACACAAGAGAGGACATTGGGCCAGATTAACTAATCCTGTCTGATACTTAGACCGTGTAAACGTGGACCAGGTCGTCTAGTGATGCGCCATTTCTTCACATAGAAGGATAGTCAGGAACCACAGGTAAAGGGATAGTCAAGAACTACAGAAGGATGGTCAGGAACCACGGATAACGAGATGATCAGGAACCACAGGTAAAAGGATAGTCAGCAACTAAAGAAGGATAGTCAGGAACCACAGGTAAAGGGATAGTCAAGAACTACAGAAGGATGGTCAGGAACCACGGATAACGAGATGATCAGGAACCACAGGTAAAAGGATAGTCAGCAACTAAAGAAGGATAGTCAGGAACCACAGGTAAAGGGATAGTCAAGAACTACAGAAGGATGGTCAGAAACCACAGGTAAAGGGATGGGTCAGGAACTACAGAAGGATAGTTAGGAACCGTAGCCAGAGGTTATAGGCAGGGTTCAGGGGTAGGGATGGAGTTCAGTCAGACGTGTGAAGGACAGACAAAGAACGACATGGTCTCTGTTCTGACATTCTATGTACCGTGACCATCCGCCTCACTTATGAAGTCATTGCTGCTGTCTCTTTTTTCTTTGTCCTACATATGTCTAATAATTGTGCAAACTCAGATGATCTTTCCGAAAATAATTGTGTGGTGTCATCAGTTCCATCGGTGTAGATGCTGCCCTTGGTGTCACCCTCACAGGAGGACGGGTGCACCACATACACAGAGGGACATTGATTCATGTGCTTTACATGGTGGAATTGACTCAGGATCCTCCGAATCTGCCCTGAAGACACAAGGCGGGAGTGAGATCCAGTGCCGAGCCGAGGGTTCACTTACTTCTTACGTCTTATGTTACAGTAAAGGGATACAGTCTTTGTCACCTCCAGCGGATGAAGCAGTGTCCTGATGGTGTCCGGCTGGAAGAGGAGCGACAATAAACTGCACAGAAACCCCCCAGTAATGTGGGACTTGTGGTCCTCCAGCCAGATGATAGCAGGTCCTCCATGCTCTATGCTCCCTATAGCAGATGCTGCTCTATGTAGAGGGGTAGTGTGGGACTTGTGGTCCTCCATCCCTGGTACCGAGCGTTATAATGCTGCTCCTCTATCCTCCCTATTGTAGATGCTGCTCTATGTAGAGGGGTAGTGTGGGACTTGTGGTCCTCCATCCTCTATCCTCCCTATAGCAGATGCTGCTCTATGTAGAGGGGTAGTGTGGGACTTGTGGTCCTCCATCCCTGGTACAGAGCGGTATAATGCTGCTCCTCTATCCTCCCTATAGCAGATGCTGCTCTGTGTAGAGGGGTAGTGTGGGACTTGTGGTCCTCCATCCCTGGTACAGAGCGGTATAATGCTGCTCCTTTATCCTCCCTATAGCAGATGCTGCTCTGTGTAGAGGGGTAGTGTGGGACTTGTGGTCCTCCATCCTCTATCCTCCCTATAGCAGATGCTGATGGCAGATCATGGCTGGTGTTTAGCGCCACGTCAGTGTCTGTTTCCTGTTACGGGACATGGGAGACGCGTGTAAACAAATGTTCCAATTAGGGGTCTTGCAGCTCCTGACATATGGTCCCACAATTCTGTACTTACAGGGAGGCGCATGGCTTCTCACAATCAGAGGTTCACCATTTGTTCTGGATGTAAACTAAATCTGGCCGTGTAGTGCGGCTTCCATTCATGGCAGTGAGAGCCACATGTGTTGTGTAGTGCCGGGAACAGCCTGTAGAGGGCAGTATGATCATACCGGAGGGCTGAACGCTCCATCTTCATACACTCCGCTCCCAGGGGGCCACACATAGGAGATCCTGGGCACTTGTTGTCTCCAGCTCCGCAGCACATTCATCCTGCCGCCTTCCAGTCTAAGGGGATAGTCAGACATTACAGCAACATGTCTGCAATCTGCGGACAGACGCTTAGTACATAGGATCAGGCAGCACTTTATCTGCGGACAGACGCTTAGTACATAGGATCAGGCAGCATTTTATCTGCGGACAGACGCTTAGTACATAGGATCAGGCAGCATTTTATCTGCGGACAGACGCTTAGTACATAGGATCAGGCAGCACTTTATCTGTGGATAGACGCTTAGTACATAGGATCAGGCAGCACTTTATCTGCAGATAGACGCTTAGTACATAGGATCAGGCAGCACTTTATCTGCGGACAGACGCTTAGTACATAGGATCAGGCAGCACTTTATCTGCGGACAGACGCTTAGTACATAGGATCAGGCAGCACTTTATCTGCGGATAGACGCTCAGTACATAGGATCAGGCAGCACTTTATCTGCGTACAGACGCTCAGTACATAGGATCGGGCAGCACTTTATCTGCGGACAGACGATTAGTACATAGGATCAGGCAGCACTTCTTTATCTGCGGATAGACGCTCAGTACATAGGAACAGGCAGCACTTTATCTGCGGATAGACGCTCAGTACATAGGATCAGGCAGCACTTTATCTGCGGATAGACGCTCAGTACATAGGATCAGGCAGCACTTTATCTGCGGATAGACGCTCAGTACATAGGATCAGGCAGCATTTTATCTGCGGACAGACGCTTAGTACATAGGATCAGGCATCACTTTATCTGCGGACAGACGCTTAGTACATAGGATCAGGCAGCACTTTATCTGCGGATAGACGCTCAGTACATAGGATCAGGCAGCACTTTATCTGCGGATAGACGCTTAGTACATAGGATCAGGCAGCACTTTATCTGCAGATAGACGCTCAGTACATAGGATCAGGCAGCACTTTATCTGCGGACAGACGCTCAGTACATAGGATCAGGCAGCACTTTATCTGCGGATAGACGCTTAGTACATAGGATCAGGCAGCACTTTATCTGCAGATAGACGCTCAGTACATAGGATCAGGCAGCACTTTATCTGCGGACAGACGCTTAGTACATAGGATCAGGCAGCACTTTATCTGCGGACAGACGCTCAGTACATAGGATCAGGCAGCACTTTATCTGCGGACAGACGCTTAGTACATAGGATCAGGCAGCACTTTATCTGCGGACAGACGCTTAGTACATAGGATCAGGCAGCACTTTATCTGCGGATAGACGCTAAGTACATAGGATCAGGCATCACTTTATCTGCGGACAGACGCTTAGTACATAGGATCAGGCAGCACTTTATCTGCGGATAGACGCTCAGTACATAGGATCAGGCAGCACTTTATCTGCGGTATTCTTGTAGTAAATGCAATAACACTTGTTTTACTTCTTTCCTCCACCTCGTTACAGAATCGATAAAGGAGATTTATCAGTGTGTGCCCCCCCCCCCCCAGATATACACACGCTGCACACACAGTATTTGCACAGTATTACGTCGCACGTTTGCTTTCCTATATAATTCCTATTGATCGTGTGTCTCTCTGGAGGAACCACCTGTCCTGTATGACACAGACATCCCATTGATCTGCTTGAGACTAGTGTTATTCCCCATTTCGCCTCTGGGGGCGCTGCAGGGGGATTGTTTTTTGCATAAAACGGAAAGGAAAAAAATAATAATCGCATAATCTCAGTGTCAACCCAGCTAAAAGTTTATACAAATTTGTAATTTACTTCTATATTAAAAAAATCTTTAGTATTCCAGTACTTATCAGCTGCTGTATGTCCTGCAGGACGTGGTGTATTCTCTCCAGTCTGACACAGCGCTCTCTGCTGCCACCTCTGTCCATGTCAGGAACTGTCCAGAGCAGCAGCAAATCCCCATAGAAAACCTCTCCTGCTCTGGACAGTTCCTGACATGGACAGAGGTGGCAGCAGAGAACACTGTGTCAGACTGGAGAGAATACACCATTTCCTGCAGGACATACAGCAGCTGGTAAGTACTGGAAGACTGGAGATTTTTTAATAGAAGTAAATTACAAATCTGTATAACTTTCCGAAACGTTTCCCAATGGAGTACCCCTTAAGAGGTGCACAATGTGAGATGCACACCATGAGCTGACTTACTAAAGATTCTGCTATAATTTATCTTTACGCCTTTATTACACTTTTGTTCCTGTAAATCTGGTAGAATCAGAGTAATATAGGAGAATTGTGCACAGCAGAGTGACAGAACCGCATTAAGGCTAGGTTCGCACTATGTAAGTTTCCGGCCGTAGCGCGCTCCGTGAATAAGCGGCCAGAGATTTACGTAGTTTGCGTACAATGGAAAGTATACAATCTACGGCTGCACAGTTCACACTACGTAAGAACTTACGCCCGGATCGTATGCGGCGCCGTAAGAAAAGAACCAGACCATTGTTTGAGGACGAAAATGCTGTAACTTACGTCCGTAGCGTAACATGCGGTCCCGTACAGAGTGGTGATCTCTTCATTTTGACACTTTGATTCGCCGATCCAAAAGGTTCTGTGGGGTGTCCCGGGCTAGGCGAAGATTTCCAAGTAAAATACCGCTGTCAGATCGCTACGTAGGGCGCTCGGGAAGCGTACGTAGCTTACGGGCGTAAGTTCGCGGCCCGTACGTAGCCGGCCGCAACTCGCAAGTTGTGGCCGGAGTTTTACACGTATATGTCCGGCCGTGAAAAATATGTGGCCGGACATATACGTAGTGTGAACATAGCCTAAAACTGCAACAAACTTTGTGAACGCAGCCTGAGAACAGGAAATCAGAAACCACAAGAGACTAAAACCTCCCGGAGAGCGTCCATAGTATCATGGCTGATGCCACAAGCCTTTATACCGGGACGTCTCCCATAACAAGTGACTGCCCTCCCCGTCCATTGGTCACTGCCAGGGTAACAGAGTGGCAGCAATGTAGCGGCCATAGACACCTTGCTGTAGCTGCTCCATTGTAGCGGTCAGACTGATCCCGCAGAGGGGAGGGTCTCTCATTGTGTATTGACCGCTATGATTGATAGCCAGGAACGTATTATCTGTTTATTGTGACCCACGGCGTATGGCATCCTGGTGAATGTGCACTAACATGATGGAACGGAGGCAGATTACCTTCTCCCGCGCTGTGATTGATATGTTCTCGCTATTTGTGCATCTCCCGGAATGAGACAGGAAACAGATTTGTAAATTAATAGCAATCAGCCGCTCCTCATTTACCCGAGGACGGCGACGAAACGGCGAGGAATCGGCTGCCATTTGTCATGGAGAGACTTCATTTTGGAGGAGCATTGTGTAAGTGACTCATATCTGCAGGTTTAATGTTCAGCATCATGGTAGACGGCGCAGACACTGACAGCCAGACACACGACCGCCATGTCTGGATCACACGCTACATGTTTATATCCATTTATATAGGAATAATCAGCCATACAGGAGGCTCCTCTCATCATTAGGAGGACGCTACATCAATCCACGTTCTGCTCTAATGGACAGACGCAGCAGACACGAGTTTGTCACATGCAGCAGCAGTGCCGCGCTTGTCATTGTCCTAGCGTGATAGATGGTTGTCAAGCCGTTCCGGGGTCACTCAGCTCTGCTATATCTGGGGGGCTGCATTATGGTTCCTATATGTAATGTCTCATAAAGCCACACATGAATATTGTCTGGGGGTAATAAGATAAATTTACAATATTACGTGAAGACCTAGAATAGGACCAAGTGGTTCCAGGAACCGATGTCAGAGTGACGTGTTATCCCGGCTGTGAGTCGCTATCTTAGAGGCACTGATGGAGTTAATTTTAATTGTCTGACAAATACAGGATAAGGGACAAGTATGAGACTACAGGAGGCTTCCCGGGAATAGCGCTGGTCAGCACATGACCCGCTGCTTCATTTATACATTCTCTATGGAGCCACCAGAGGTAGCCGAGTGCTATACTGGAACTGAGATCCATTTGACTGGTCATGTTTGGGTGGGTTCACCCACAAAAAAAGACATGTCAATTCTTTCGGCGGCTAGTGGAATCAGCCAGCCCATAGAATGGTGTCTATGGAGCCGGCGGAAAAGCGGGCGGCCGTGAGCGCGTTCTAGCAATAGAATTCGGCAGAATTTATCTGCGAGAATTCCTCAGTGTGAACCCACCCTTTTTCTCCACAGAGATCTGGATCCATCTGACCGGCCAAGTTTCTCTATAGAGACCTGGATCCATCTGACCGGCCATGTTTCTCCACAGAGATCTGGATCTATCTGACCAGCCATGTTTCTCTATAGAGACCTGGATCCATCTGACCGGCCATGTTTCTCCTTAGAGATCTGGATTCACCTGATCGGCCATGTTTCTCCACAGAGATCTGGATCCATCTGACCGGCCATGTTTCACTATAGAGATCTGGATCCATCTGACCGGCCATGTTTCTCCACAGAGATCTGGATCCATCTGACCAGCCATGTTTCTTCACATAGATCTGGATCCATCTGACCGGCCATGTTTCTCCATAGAGATCTGGCTCCATATGACCGGCCATGTTTCTCCACAGAGATCTGGATCCATCTGACCGGCCATGTTTCTCCACAGAGATCTGGATCCATCTGACCGGCCATGTTTCTCCACAGAGATCTGGATCCATCTGACCGGCCATGTTTCTCCACAGAGATCTGGATCCATCTGACCGGCCATGTTTCTTCACATAGATCTGGATCCATCTGACCGGCCATGTTTCTTCACATAGATCTGGATCCATCTGACCGGCCATGTTTCTCCATAGAGATCTGGCTCCATATGACCGTCCATGTTTCTCCACAGAGATCTGGATCCATCTGACCGGCCATGTTTCTCCACAGAGATCTGGATCCATCTGACCGGCCATGTTTCTCCACAGAGATCTGGATCCATCTGACCGGCCATGTTTCTCCATAGAGATCTGGCTCCATATGACCGGCCATGTTTCTCCACAGAGATCTGGATCCATCTGACCGGCCATGTTTCTCCACAGAGATCTGGATCCATCTGACCGGCCATGTTTCTCCACAGAGATCTGGATCCATCTGACCGGCCATGTTTCTCCACAGAGATCTGGATCCATCTGACCGGCCATGTTTCTTCACATAGATCTGGATCCATCTGACCGGCCATGTTTCTTCACATAGATCTGGATCCATCTGACCGGCCATGTTTCTCCATAGAGATCTGGCTCCATATGACCGTCCATGTTTCTCCACAGAGATCTGGATCCATCTGACCGGCCATGTTTCTCCACAGAGATCTGGATCCATCTGACCGGCCATGTTTCTCCACAGAGATCTGGATCCATCTGACCGGCCATGTTTCTCCACAGAGATCTGGATCCATCTGACTGGCCGTGTTTCTCCTGTGCTCAATGACACTGTAGCTGGCTGTCTGCTGTTGGAGTCCATCCATACTATGGAGCAGTGGGTTTCGACATGGTTGGTCCCAGGTATCCTATAATGTCGTAATCCTGTATATTGATCAGATATATGAGTATATACTTCATTCTGTGTCCAGTATACGGGAGAATCAGATGAATGAGCCGCCCTGTGACAGAGACAATACCACCGGCCTCCGTTGTCTTACTGTATGCAAATAGATGCATATTTCCGCTGTGATTCTCCCCATCAGGACAGTAAATAACACATCCTGCACTGGTTTTTCCTCGTTGCGGCATAACACATATTTCAGCTAAAATACCAGAATACAAGAAACTTTTTTTATTGCATGATATGATTAATGGGCTCCATTAATTCATGTTGTTTGACCAGATGGTAAATCACAGAAACTTACTGTACTTTGTGAAGCGAAGCACTTTTTTATAAAACTTGGAATGTCTCGTGAAACAGCAGGTCAAACAATGTTACTGCATAGAGGAGCATTAAGTGGAGGCGCTCAGTAGCCGCGGCCCGGCACTGGGGGTCACCGGAGCCACCGGGGGATGGGCCATGGCGGCTACAGCTATGATGAATCGCCAGAGTATGAGAAAGGATTATTACGACCAGGACGGATTAATCCTCAACTCCACCGGCTCATCAGCCTCAGAGGACGTTAGTGGGTCCGATTGTTCAGAATCTGGATTATCAGGCGCTTAGTTCTGAATTACCAGATTTTTGATTTTCTTCCTCTTTTAGGCTATGCTCACACAACATACAAACAATAGGCATTGCAGCCAGTGCCAAACAACGGCCGTTGTAGTGAGTGCCTCAAGAATTGACGTGTGAGTTCTTTGGGAGGATTCCACTAGAGAAATCCCATAGAAGTCAATGAGGCTCAAATTCCGCTCAAATTCTGCTCCTTTTCTACACATGTGAATAGGAATTTCTAGCAGAAAACTTTCCTCTTCCTCCTCAGTGTGGATCTGCTGTACCACCACCACCAGCGATGACATAGGGCGCACCAGTGAGCAGAGTCTAAGGGGCCGCTGGTCTTCACCAGTGCCCACTGCAAGGTAGAATGGACTCAGTGCGGCAGACGACCCCCAGGTCACTACCCCAGGCTTGGCTTGCAGCCCTCAACAATCTTGATCCCGTTGTAGGCCCCCTGAGATCTAGTTTCATTAAAATTTGGTCTTCTCGGAGACAATCAAACAATAACAAGCGGTTCTTCACCATCACCTTGTTGAGTCCCTGGATGTCAGTACAAGGACAAAGAGACCCATCTTTCTTCTGGACCAAGAAGAACCTGGCACCAGCTGGAGAGGTGGACTTATGAATGAAGCCCTTCTGCAGGTTTTCCTTGATGTAGGAGGCCATGGCTTCAGTCTCTGGGATACTCTACCACAGGGCTTCACTGAGAAACTCGCCAGGGACTGAGGAGATGGACTGTGGTCGGGCAAGCCTTACCAAGGCCAGTTGCCATTTTATCCCCTTTTGGTGAGGACCCGAGTGAGTTCCTTTGCCCTGATGAATTAGTGTCCACCTGTGCTGCTACAGTAACACAATGGTCCCATCTCCCTATCCCTGTGCCCACTGCGCCCCCCGCAGGGATGCATTGTACTATTGCTGCCCCCTAGTGTCAGGCCGAGGGACGGCTATTTACTGTTTTCTCTTTCTTTTTCCTAGGACCAGAGTCGGGCATCTGTTTCATATTGTTTGCATAAGATCTTGACATTATTTGAAGTAATGATGTTGTGGAGGCCATTTGTCATCCGAATGCCTCCCATCATCAGAACGCTGCGGAATGCAGCCCGGCGACAGGGGCGGCCATTTATTAGAGAGACAGGCAGATTGGGGGATGTCATCCCTCACATTTACATCTGTATAGGGGAAAATGCAAATGCCTGGGCTCAGCCGCTCATCTTATATAGAAGCAGATTAGGACCAGTGCCTTATGGGACTCCGGGGGGCAGCATGGGAGGATGGCAGGAGCGCTGTACTGGTAAGCTTTGTGTTGGCACATTAGGGTTGTAAGCAGACGAGATCCCGAAGCTCTTGGGCCCTGGGGCAATATATCCTGTAGTGACTGTTCCCTATGCCACCTCTCTAGCTCTTCCACCAGGTGTAGACAGATTTTAGACCATTTCCTGTCAACCATCGCCATCTTTTCATTACACGAGCGAGTGTTCTATGACAACCAAAGGCAGATTTCTGTTGAAAAGTTAAAGGGATAGTTCACCCCTAATTTTTTTTCCTTTTAAATCAACTGGTCCCAAAAAGTGCCAGGGATTTGTAATTTACTTCTATAAAAAAATCTCCAGTCTTCAAGTACTTATGAGCTGCTGTATGTCCTGCAGGAAGTGGTCTATTTCCTCCAGTCTGACACAGTGCTCTCTGCTGCCACCTCTGTCCATGTCAGGAACTGTCCAGAGCAGCAGCAAATCCTCATAGAAAACCTCTGCTGCTCTCAAGACTAGAGAAAATACACCACTTCCTGCAGGATATACAGCAGCTGATTAGTACTGGAAGACTTGAGATTTTTGTAATAGAAGTAAATTACAAATCTCTGGCACTTGCTGGGACCAGTTGATTTGAATTTTTTTTAAAACAATTTGGTGAACATCCCCTTTAACCCCATGTCGTACCAGTACGCCAGTGGGTCTGGTGGCGCTATGAAGTGAGCTCAGGAGCTGACTGCAGCCAGGTCCTCACTGTAAATGACGGGCCGCCGCGATCACACGGTGGACCGCCATTAACCCCCGCAGTGCCACGGCACTTACAATAATAAGTTTACAACAGTATTTCATAAATAAAACACATAAAAATAAATAAAAAATAAACATATTATATACCGTAGCGCGTGTAATCGTCCGATTTATTAAAACAATATTGTTCCCGCACGGTGAATGCCGTAAACAAAAAGCGGTAAAAAAAAAACTACAGGATTGATTATTTTTATTAATTTTATGAGAATAAAAAAATAAAAATTGATCAATACGTCTCATCTACACAAATATGGCATTAAGAAAAACTAGAGATCATGGCGCAAAAAATGACCCCAGACTGCCCCATAGGTGAAAAAATAAAAGTCAGGGTCATTGTAATAATGTGGTGTGTGATGTTAGTGCTAGTCCAGCACATGGGTGATGGTGGTACCTGCTGTGTGTTGTGGCTGCTCTACACTGCCCTGTCCCCTAGGGGCTGTGTGTGTATATGTATAGAGAACAGGGATAGGTAGAAGAAGAAAAGCATCTCTCATTGGATGGCACAGACCATGTGGTACAAAACCAGTAACCCTATAGTGACTACAGCTCTGCAACATATAACAGAACCTGAACATAACACTGGCACCTTGTGGTAAAACTAGAGAATGCATCTTCATTACCACTGAAGGGATAACTTTCTGACTGGTGCCTAAAGCACTGAACTGTGGGACACCACACATACAGCAGCTGATAAGTACTGGAAGACTGGCGATTATTATATAGAAGTAAATTACAAGTCTGTATAACTTTCTGACACCGGTTGCTTAGAAAAAAAATATTTTGCCCTGGAGTTCCCCATGAAATATGTTTTAGCCCCTCAGTTTTTCTGGGATGTTTTGAGTGCAGCGCCCTCTTCAGGTCAGGCCACAGCATCTCCATAGAGCTAACGTCAACTGTTTATGTTCCATATACCTGTATGAATAGATATATAATATGGCTGCATCTTGCTGGAGCTCCTGGCCGTCCTCACCTGCATCCCTGTCCTGAAGCCCTGTGGTACACGGCCGGGGGGCGGAGCGCGGTGTAGTCCGCACATTATCTGATAACAAGATGATTGATACCAGTGAGGCAGCATGTGGATATTACGATCCATCCTCGCCTAATCCACAGATATTAAGGATGTGATGAGTTACGGCTTTTGTCAGAGTGGCAGGATATGAAATATATGAGGACATCGTGTACAGCGGACGTGCTGCTTGCCATCTGCTGCGGGAGCTCAATGGTTAATGCCAATACACATGATCCCCATCCCCATAATGATGAGGACCCCCCTCGCTACGCCCCTGTACTGGACAGTGATGGTGCCTGATGGAACTCAGTGACTTTAATGGGGTCCATCGGGTTTTTGGCGTCTGTCATTTTATCCGTGCATCATTTTTTATCATGTTTTATGGAATGTGTGAAGGATTCCCAGACATGTGTGAATGAGGCCTAACTACTGCAAGACAGGTGACATGTTGATGTCACTTCCTGGATAACATGGGGATGTCACTTCCTGGATAACATGGTGATGTCACTTCCTGGATAACATGGGGATGTCACTTCCTGGATAACATGGTGATGTCACTCCCTGGATAACATGTTGATGTCACTTCCTGGATAACATGGTGATGTCACTTCCTGGATAACATGGTGATCTCACTTCCTGGATAACATGGTGATGTCACTTCCTGGATAACATGGTGATGTCACTTCCTGGATAACATGGTGATATCACTTCCTGGATAACATGGTGATGTCACTCCCTGGATAACATAGTGATGTCACTTCCTGGATAACGTGGTGATGTCACTTCCTGGATAACATGGTGATGTCACTCCCTGGATAACATGGTGCTGTCACTCCTATTGGACACCAGCCTGTATAAGGCATGGTGTCTTGGACTGATGGGGCGGTGGTGAGAGCAAGGGGTTAATGGTCTGTGAATGGGGCTGGGTACAGATAGCTGCATATGGTGGGAGTTCCGGTCGGAATGGTGGGGAGGAGTGTTGCCAGGAAAGGGCAGGCGGTGGGAGGAGATAGGTGGTATAAAAGCCCGGGTAAGGGGCGGGCTTACCCTCTTTCCGCTTGGCCACCACAGGAGTTTGTCCCTCCCTCTCTCCCTCCCAACAGTTTAAGCTCAGTTGCGTTTGTGTGTCTGCATGGCAGTGTTGGTGTTGGTGTGTAAATCTGTTACAACTTTCATGTAAGTCACAGCTGGCGGTGAATAAGAAAAAAGGAAATGGAGGCAGTGCCCGTCGGCCTTCCGACGGCTGGCACAACCCCGATGAAGAGTTGCTAATTTACGGTTATACCTTAATAAAGCTGTGGCCGACCCCGTCCACTTAAATTGGAACTGTTGTCCGTGCAGGTATTTTGGCCAGCACCATTCACGCGGTATGGGGTATCCTAGCAGTCCTGGATAACATGGTGATCTCACTTCCTGGATAACATGGTGATCTCACTTCCTGGATAACATGGTGATGTCACTTCCTGGATAACATGGTGATGTCACGACCCAACTCTCAGAGCTGTGCGGTGTCTGCTGGAGAGGATGATGGCAGAGGGATGCTCAGTGTTCCTCCAGTGTCCTGTGTCCCTCAGTGTCCTCCTGCCATCATCCTCTCCAGCAGCCACAGCCTGCACAGCTCTGAGAGTCGGGTCGTGGCATCACCATGTTATCCAGGAAGTGACATCAACATGTTATCCAGGAAGTGGCATCACCATGTTATCCAGGAAGTGGCATCACCATGTTATTCAGGAAGTGACATCACCATGTTATCCAGGAAGTGACATCACCATGTTATCCAGGAAGTGGCATCACCATGTTATTCAAGAAGTGACATCACCATGTTATCCAGGAAGTGACATCACCGTGTTATCCAGGAAGTGAAGCCTTGATGCAGTAGTAAGTGCAGGTAAAAAAGCCCTTTATAAGCATTCCCAGTAATAAGTGAATATTGGTGATTTGTATAACTTATGGGGGGCAATATAATACTTAAATAAAATTTTTTGCCGGACTTCTACTTTAAGTGAATGGCCCCCTTCCCTGTGTTCCCCCCACCCCGGAAGTGTGGTGCATTATACTCACCGACCTGAGCATAACTGTGCTCAGCCAATCGCGGCTGAGCAGCTGATGATGTTGTCGACCCAAGATGGTGGCCGGGGTCGACAGCAATTGAGTAAGTATAATGCACCACACTTCCGGGGTGGGGGGGAACACGGGGAAGAGGGCCATTCACTTAAATAACACACATTACAAAGTTGTATAACTTTGTAATGTGTGTTATTTAGTGAATACATTTTAAACGCGACACATTTCCTTTCAAATATGATGTGACTTTTAGGTGCTGTCTCCTTATCTGGACATTAAGCCCAGTCTGGTGAGGCGGGCACTATTCTAGTCTGCGATATCATTGCTGGTGCTGTTACCTTATGCACAGTGGTGCGTCTGATACTGTAGCTGCCTGGAGTGCGGGGGTCTCAGGGAGGATGGAGGTCCTAAGTATATGTGTATCCACCTGGGTCTCAGGGAGAATGGAGGCCGTAAGTTGTGTAGCTGCAGTGTCCCAGAACAGAGTATTTGTCTGTCACTTTATCTCTACATCTTTGTTATAACCATTCCTGTTCTGGAAAGCTATGGTCCACTGCAACTGTGTATTGTGTAACCCTCTGCAGTATTCAGGTTTACTGCTATGCTCATATTCCATGTATATTCTTCTGTATATGTCTTAATGGTGATGATGCAAAGGCTGGTGTATGACGTGACCGTGCCCTGTTGCCATGGTAGCCCCAATGGTCATCGAGCTTTGGCTGGGGTTACCATGTGACTTCCTGTTCCACGTCGGTCCTGTCTCCTACCTTTCAGGGGATAGGGTGTGTTGCTCTGCTATTCCTGAGCCCTATCTCCTACCGCAGGAGAGGCCTGCGTGGGCTCTGCTGCTACAGTCCACTGGCTGTGTTCCTGTCTCAAGTATTCAAGATCCTTATCTGGGTGTCGCTTGCAGTTATCCTTCTCATCATCTGAATTCATCTATCGCAAGTATCCATTTCAGATTCATTCAACCCAGCATCTTATCCTCAGTATCACTACTACTCCCATCATCCGGCACGCTACTCTCACAGCCTATTGCAGCATCACCCATTACTCTGCCTTATCCAAGTCTGCCTTATACCCGGTTGCATCCGGAGAGACTGTTGCTACTAGTTACCACCGTTACAATAAATATACAACTACCGTTGTTTCTGAACCTTGGCATTGGTGTGATAATTGGTGCCCTGACTAAGGACAACGAGGAATCGCATGCCCAGCCTCCGCATGGTCAGGAGCCCGGTTTCCAGCTGTGACACCTCGTGCCTAAACCGTGACAACCCTCTAGCTAGCAGCTGCCCTGGTTCCTGCCTGCAACACCTCTCAGTGGCCCCTAGGGGCCCGGGCACCGCATAGCTGTCTGGAGTGCGGGGGTCTCAGGGGGGATGGAGGCCATAAGTATATGTCACTGATGTTACACTAGAGGTATGGTGGTATGTGAAGTCGCCCTTTGTGAATTGGATAGGTAGTGAACCACAACCCAGTGTGACGGGAGTCCTTTAAGGGTATCTGGGCCGGGCCGTAAGCAACCATGTTTCGGATCCCAGAATATATAAGGGTATATGGAGGAGTTGCCCCTCAGTGTGATACCTTCATAAATAAGTGGATCAGGCTCCTCCTTCATCTGTAATTTAAGCTCCTTGGCTCCACAACTCCCGTATGTGGCACTTTCTCCATTAGTTGTGGTGCTGACTCCAATAAATCTCCTCACAGGCTGTAGTCTCCTCACAGACATCTCCTCACAGGCTGTAGTCTCCTCACAGACATCTCCTCACAGGCTGTAGTCCCCTCACAGACATCTCCTCACAGGCTGTAGTCCCCTCACAGACATCTCCTCACAGTCTGTAGTCTCCTCACAGACATCTCACAGGCTGTAGTCTCCTCACAGACATCTCCTCACAGGCTGTACTCTCCTCGCAGACATCTCCTCACAGGCTGTAGTCTCCTCACAGACGTCTCCTCACAGACATCTCCTCACAGGCTGTAGTCTCCTCACAGAAATCTCCTCACCAACTGTAGTCTCCTCACAGGCTGTAGTCTCCTCACAGACATCTCCTCACAGGCTGTAGTCTCCTCACAGTCATCTCACAGACTGCAGTCTCCTCACAGACATCTCTTCACAGGCTGTAGTCTCCTCACAGACATCTCCTCACAGGCTGTAGTCTCCTCACAGACATCTCCTCACAGGCTGTAGTCTTCTAACAGACATCTCCTCACAGGCTGTAGTCTCCTCACAGACATCTCCTCACAGGCTGTAGTCTCCTCACAGACATCTCACAGGCTGTAGTCTCCTCACAGACATCTCACAGGCTGTAGTCTTCTAACAGACATCTCCTCACAGGCAGCAGTCTTCTCACAGACATCTCCTCACAGGCTGTAGTCTCCTCACAGACATCTCCTCACAGGCTGTAGTCTCCTCCCAGACATCTCCTCACAGGCTGCAGTCTTCTCACAGACATCTCCTCACAGGCTGCAGTTTTCTCACAGACATCTCTTCACAGGCTGTAGTCTCCTCACAGACATCTCCTCACAGGCTGTAGTCTCCTCACAGACATCTCCTCACAGGCTGTAGTCTCCTCACAGAAATCTCCTCACCAACTGTAGTCTCCTCACAGGCTGTAGTCTCCTCACAGACATCTCCTCACAGGCTGTAGTCTCCTCACAGTCATCTCACAGACTGCAGTCTCCTCACAGACATCTCTTCACAGGCTGTAGTCTCCTCACAGACATCTCCTCACAGGCTGTAGTCTCCTCACAGACATCTCCTCACAGGCTGTAGTCTTCTAACAGACATCTCCTCACAGGCTGTAGTCTCCTCACAGACATCTCCTCACAGGCTGTAGTCTCCTCACAGACATCTCACAGGCTGTAGTCTCCTCACAGACATCTCACAGGCTGTAGTCTTCTAACAGACATCTCCTCACAGGCAGCAGTCTTCTCACAGACATCTCCTCACAGGCTGTAGTCTCCTCACAGACATCTCCTCACAGGCTGTAGTCTCCTCCCAGACATCTCCTCACAGGCTGCAGTCTTCTCACAGACATCTCCTCACAGGCTGCAGTTTTCTCACAGACATCTCTTCACAGGCTGTAGTCTCCTCACAGACATCTCCTCACAGGCTGTAGTCTCCTCACAGACATCTCCTCACAGGCTGTAGTCTCCTCACAGACATCTCCTCACAGGCAGCAGTCTCCTCACAGACATCTCCTCACAGGCAGCAGTCTCCTCACAGACATCTCCTCACAGGCTGTAGTCTTCTCAGAGACATCTCCTCACAGGCTGTAGTCTCCTCACAGACATCTCCTCACAGGCTGTAGTCTCCTCACAGACATCTCCTCCCAGACATCTCCTCACAGGCTGTAGTCTCCTCACAGACATCTCCTCACAGGCTGCAGTCTTCTCACAGACATCTCCTCACAGGCAGCAGTCTCCTCACAGACATCTCCTCACAGGCTGTAGTCTTCTCAGAGAATGTTACTCCTGCTACAGCTGCACTCATCTACTCACTTCCTGTCACAGCTGCCTCTTGAGGGGAGCTCATTAGAATAGTTCCGGCCATCATCCTATATACAGGACATCAGTATACGGGGCTCCCCTGTGCTCCGGCCATCATCCTATATACTGGACATCAGTATACGGGGCTCCGCTGTGCTCCGGCCATCTTCCTGTATACAGGACATCAGTATACGGGGCTCCGCTGTGCTCCGGCCATCATCCTATATACAGGACATCAGTATACAGGGCTCCCATGTGCTCCGGCCATCATCCTATATACAGGACATCAGTATACGGGGCTCCCCTGTGCCCCAGCCATCATCCTATATACAGGACATCAGTATACAGGGCTCCCATGTGCTCCGGCCATCATCCTATATACAGGACATCAGTATACAAGGCTCCCCTGTGCTCCGGCCATCATCCTATATACAGGACATCAGTATACAGGGCTCCCCTGTGCTCCGGCCATCATCCTATATACAGGACATCAGTATACAAGGCTCCCCTGTGCCCCAGCCATCATCCTATATACAGGACATCAGTATACGGGGCTCCCCTGTGCTCCGGCCATCATCCTATATACAGGACATCAGTATACAGGGCTCCCCTGTGCTCCAGCCATCATCCTATATACAGGACATCAGTATACAGGGCTCCCCTGTGCTCCGGCCATCATCCTATATACAGGACATCAGTATACAGGGCTCCCCTGTGCTCCGGCCATCATCCTATATACAGGACATCAGTATACAGGGCTCCCCTGTGCTCCGGCCATCTTCATGTATACAGGACATCAGTATATGGGGCTCCGCTGTGCTCCGGCCAACATTCTATATACAGGACATCAGTATACTGGGCTCCCCTGTGCTCCGGCCATCATCCTATATACAGGACATCAGTATATGGGGCTCCGCTGAGCTCCGGCCATCTTCCTGAATACAGGACATTAGTATACGGGGCTCCCCTGTGCTCCGGCCATCATCCTATATACAGGACATCAGTATACGGGGCTCCCTTGTGCTCCGGCCATCATCCTATATACAGGACATCAGTATACTGGGCTCCGCTGTGCTCCGGCCATCTTCATGTATACAGGACATCAGTATACGGGGCTCCCCTGTGCTCCGGCCATCATCCTATATACAGGACATCAGTATATGGGGCTCCCCTGTGCTCCGGCCATCATCCTATATACAGCACATCAGTATACGGGGCTCCGCTGTGCTCCGGCCATCTTCATGTATACAGGACATCAGTATATGGGGCTCCCCTGTGCTCCGGCCATCTTCATGTATACAGGACATCAGTATACAGGGCTCCCCTGTGCTCCGGCCATCTTCATGTATACAGGACATCAGTATATGGGGCTCCCCTGTGCTCCGGCCATCATCCTATATACAGGACATCAGTATACGGGGCTCCGCTGTGCTCCGGCCATCATCCTATATACAGGACATCAGTATACGGGGCTCCCCTGTGCTCCGGCCATCATCCTATATACAGGACATCAGTATACGGGGCTCCGCTGTGCTCCGGCCATCATCCTATATACAGGACATCAGTATACGGGGCTCCGCTGTGCTCCGGCCATCATCCTATATACAGGACATCAGTATACGGGGCTCCGCTGTGCTCCGGCCATCATCCTATATACAGGACATCAGTATACGGGGCTCCCTTGTGCTCAGGCCATCATCCTATATACAGGACATCAGTATACTGGGCTCCGCTGTGCTCCGGCCATCTTCGTGTATACAGGACATCAGTATACGGGGCTCCGCTGTGCTCCGGCCATCATCCTATATACAGGACATCAGTATACTGGGCTCCGCTGTGCTCCGGCCATCTTCATGTATACAGGACATCAGTATACGGGGCTCCCCTGTGCTCCGGCCATCATCCTATATACAGGACATCAGTATACTGGGCTCCGCTGTGCTCCGGCCATCTTCATGTATACAGGACATCAGTATACGGGGCTCCGCTGTGCTCCGGCCATCATCCTATATACAGGACATCAGTATACTGGGCTCCGCTGTGCTCCGGCCATCTTCATGTATACAGGACATCAGTATATGGGGCTCCGCTGTGCTCCGGCCATCATCCTATATACAGGACATCAGTATACGGGGCTCCCCTGTGCTCCGGCCATCATCCTATATACAGGACATCAGTATACGGGGCTCCGCTGTGCTCCGGCCATCATCCTATATACAGGACATCAGTATACTGGGCTCCGCTGTGCTCCGGCCATCATCCTATATACAGGACATCAGTATACGGGGCTCCCTTGTGCTCCGGCCATCATCCTATATACAGGACATCAGTATACGGGGCTCCGCTGTGCTCCGGCCATCTTCCTGTATACAGGACATCAGTATACGGGGCTCCGCTGTGCTCCGGCCATCTTCCTGTATACAGGACATTAGTATACGGGGCTCCGCTGTGCTCCGGCCATCATCCTATATACAGGACATCAGTATACGGGGCTCCCTTGTGCTCCGGCCATCTTCCTGTATACAGGACATTAGTATACGGGGCTCCCCTGTGCTCCGGCCATCATCCTATATACAGGACATCAGTATATGGGGCTCCCCTGTGCTCCGGCCATCTTCATGTATACAGGACATCAGTATACAGGGCTCCCCTGTGCTCCGGCCATCATCCTATATACAGGACATCAGTATACGGGGCTCCGCTGTGCTCCGGCCATCATCCTATATACAGGACATCAGTATACGGGGCTCCCCTGTGCTCCGGCCATCATCCTATATACAGGACATCAGTATACGGGGCTCCGCTGTGCTCCGGCCATCTTCATGTATACAGGACATCAGTATACGGGGCTCCGCTGTGCTCCGGCCATCATCCTATATACAGGACATCAGTATACTGGGCTCCGCTGTGCTCCGGCCATCTTCATGTATACAGGACATCAGTATACGGGGCTCCGCTGTGCTCCGGCCATCATCCTATATACAGGACATCAGTATACGGGGCTCCCCTGTGCTCCGGCCATCTTCCTATATACAGGACATCAGTATACGGGGCTCCCCTGTCCCGTCTCTCCTCTCACCTGCGTCCTCGGAGAAGTCATCCTCACATAAATAAATGATCAGAAAAGAGAAACAATGTCGGCACGTTGCCTCCTCTTACTGTTCATTACCTTCCGACAATGGCTTCATAGGAAGGGTCATTGGCTTTATAGGTCGCTGTCTTAATTACACGGATCCTCCTCTTCCATAAGCGTCGGAGATGCGGGATGACTCCATAAATCATTGACAGCCGCTATCTTCCAAATGAATCACTCTGACACTCATTTCATTAAGCCGCCAGACTAAAAATGGATCTGAAAGTCACAGGCGGAGCGCGCATCAACCTTCATCTCCACAAGTCACCGGCGCTCAGGGGAAGGGGCGGAGAGCCGCCATACATCACTCAACCAGGAGGGGCCACGATGGAAGACTAACACCAGTCCACGATCCAGCTGCTGTCTGTCCTGCAAGAAGAGGTGGATTCTTTCCAGTCCTCTAGTACTTATTAGCTGCTGTATGTCCTGCAGGAAGTGGTGTATTCTCTCCAGTCTGACACAGTGCTCTCTGCTGCCACCTCTGTCCGTTGCAGGAACTGTCCAGAGCTGCTGCAAATCCCCATAGAAAACCTCTCCTGCTCTGGACAGTTCCTGACATGGACAGAGGTGGCAGCAGAGAACACTGTGTCAGGCTGGAGAGAATACACCACTTCTTGCAGGACATACAGCAGCTGATAAGTACTGGAAGACTGGAGATATCTAAATAGAGATCAATTACAAATCTATTATAACTTTCTGATACCAGTTGATTTGAAAGAAACTATTTTTCACTGGAGTTCCCCTTTAAGGTGTCTGATCATCAGGTCAGACACACAGGTGAGGACATGCCGGGGGCCGCCTGTTCTGTGTGGATCTCAGGCCTCGTTCTTCTCAGTCGCTGGCTGGCACCCGGGGAGCAGACAGCTTCCGCTTTGTCTCCATTAGAGATGGGATCAGCGCTGACTCTTCTGGGCTGACTAATGCACTGAGCAGACATGGCTGCCATCTGATCCAGTGAGTGCGGCGTTACCTTCCCCCGGTGACCCCCCCCCCCCCCCCTCACCATTACAGTGCGGAGCATTACGCCTGCCCGGGATTATTTGCTGTGACAGGACACTGCAGGATAAACAGACGGGATGAAATCTATATTGACAGCCACCATTATGCCGCTGTTCTGACTAATAGAAACTGACGAGAGATAAAACCGAATACTGAGAGGTGGGAGCCCGGGTCA